>NC_069506.1:340455487-340572987 GCF_027579735.1 Bombina bombina
TTGACACTTTTCCCAAATTATCAAACATTTAACAGGTACGCTCGCGTGTATTCCAATGCAGCATACCTAGTTTTCAATCTGCCACCCTTGAGGTCGTGGATGCCACAGAACTCAATGGGAGTCTGAAAACACAGAAAGCTTATGTTCGATGCTGCAAGAGAATGAAGTATATTACATAATAAAAGTAAAATTTGTATACCCTTTCTAAATCAAATAATATTATTCACACAAAAAGAAACTGTTTAGCGCTAGGATAAAATGCTACATCTGATATAAAATGAATATAATATGATTGAGTTGTCAAATTCTAATAATGTCCTCTAAATACCTATTCCTTTGATACTGGGAAAAAAATGTGATGAAATTATTCCAAAGTACCTTTCCAATCTCCAAAGTTAAAAAGTTACATAAACGAATGATATCCAATAATAGTAGCTGTTCCAATCTGTTTTTCCTCTTTCTCTTTATTGCTGCTCGTTCAAAACTCCTCTTCTTCCAGAGTTTGTAGGATCCAGGATCCAAAAGCGTATACCCAAAAACAAAGACAAAAGCGCAAAAAAAGAGATTCAAGTGTAATTTCAAAACACCATGTAGAGCGCAATTATATTCTACTCACCAGAGTTGGTATAAAACAATGCCTTTATTGATACAATACACAATGTTAAAAGGTCAGCTTTAAGTCCATAAGCAGCACCCGGTTCTGAAAGCAGTAGTCAGCTGGAAGGTCTCAATACACAGGGTTTTGCCTGTGGCGGGTATTTCCGGATTGCCCGTCCTCAGCTGTTCCGCTTCCTCCTCAGGGGCTCTGGACTGGATTACGATACCCCAACGCGTTTCCCCCGGTGATCGCCGGGCTTTATCAAGGGGACGTGATGCTGACATTAGGACACACAGTGTAAAGTTTAGACAAGGATTTCAAATTTTGAAATGATGTTTGATTCAATATAATCTTAAAGGGACATTATTCACTCATTTTATCTTTGCATAAATGTTTTGTAGATGATCTATTTATATAGCCGATAAAGTTTTTTTTTAAATGTATAGTTTTGCTTATTTTTAAATAACATTCGACTAGATTACAAGTTTTGCATTATGAGGGGTGCGGTGCTAACTTGCAAGTTATTGTCACCGCTCACTTCCCTGCAGCGCTGGTATTACAGGTTTATAAAAACCCAGCGTTAACAGGCAAGAAGTGAGCGTAGAGCAAAATTGAGCTCCATACCGCACTCCAATACCAGCGCTGCTGAAAGCCGCGGTAAACTGGTTTTACGTGCTCGTGCACGATTTCCCCATAGACATCAATGGGGAGAGCCGGCTGAAAAAAAGTCTAACACCTGCAAAAAAGCAGCGTAAAGCTCAGATACGCAGCCCCATTGATTCCTATGGGGAAACAAAATTTATGTTTACACCTAACACCCTAACATGAACCCCGAGTCTAAACACCCCTAATCTTATACTTATTAACCCCTAATCTGCCTCCCCTGACATCGCCAACACCTACATTATATTTATTAACCCCTAATCTGCCGCCCCGACATCGACAACACCTACATTATCTTTATTAACCCCTAATCTGCCGCATCGACAACACCTACATTATATTTATTAACCCCTAATCTGCTGCCCCCAACATCGCCGACGCCTACATTATATTTATTAACCATTAATCTTCCGCCCCCAATGTCGCCACAAACTACCTACACTTATTAACCCCTAATCTGCCGTCCCTAACATCGCCGCCACCTGCCTACATTTATTAACCCCTAATCTGCCGCCCCCCCAACGTCGCCGCCACTATACTAAATTTATTAAACCCTAAACCTAACCCTAACACCCACTAACTTTAATGTAATTAAAATAAATCTACATAAAACCTACTATTTAAAACTAAATACTTACCTATAAAATAAAACCTAAGTTAGCAACAATATAATTAATAGTTACATTATATCTATCTTAGGTTTTATTTTTATTTCACAGGCAAGTTTGTATTTATTTAAACTAGGTGGACTTGTTAGTAAATAGTTATTAACTATTTACTAGCTACCTAGTTAAAATAAATACAAATTTACCTGTAAAATAAAACCTAACCTGACTTACACTAACAACTAACCTTACACTACAATTAAATAAATTACCTAAATTAAATAAAATTACTTAAATTACAAAAAAACACTAAATTACACAAAATAAAAAAACGAATTATCAGATATTTAAACTAATTACACCTAATCTAATAGTTATTCAATTGTCCAACATAATAAGAAAAAGAACAATTATAACACTAACAAGAAACCTTTCACAAATTATCAAAGGAATACTTATCCACAACAACAGATCTATAGTGGGGATGGACATGGGGCCCAGAACAGGTACCCACACATGAGTTATAATAGACAGACAATCAACATCAGCCAAATCATCAGTTCAACAATAATAATAATATAATAATAATAAATCCCAATTATATTCCACTACAGAATAGATTTGAACCCCTACAGGAAAACCAAAATGGAGGTAACCAAGGGGGCAATAATAATTTTAATATCAATACGCAATTGGCTCAAGCTAATATGGGTAACAACAGTCACAATAGAATAGAAAGACCCTCCACTTCCAATGGTGATTTTTAGGGGTACACAATTTGGCCCCTTTATGGAGAAGGAACATAGGCCCCCCAAATGCATAACATCAACAACAGCAACAGCAAAAAAATAAAAGACCATTCCCAAATGGGGAAGACGAGGGAGAGGGAACACCCCAAAAAAGGAGCAATTACAAAAACTAGCTAAAGGGATTTTTAATTTATCCTCTCATGTACTATCAGATGACGAAGTTAGAATACTTGGGAGAGGTCTGTCGTACTGTCCCCCGATCCTGAATAAAATCTTTGACTTATTTGTAGACCTTAACAAGTATACAAGGAAATTATCTTTACAAAGATATTTCGCTCTGAAAACACTCAAGAGAAAAAACATTGTAGGTACAGCCATTCTGACTAATTCTATGAACAGTCAAGTGCCAACACAAACTATATATGCTGAACCTGAGATGATACCAGAGGAACTTTTTGAAGGTTTTCTACATACATCATTTGCATTACCCTCTATTTTTAACCCCCCTAAGGATGATGCAACATACATTGATTTATTTCAGCAATTGGTCATGGAAGATTTGGACAAATTACCATGATTCCCTAATAGTTATGAGAAAATGTGGCCTAATGAAGAAAAAGCCCTTAAATCTTTGGCCAGTAATCCTTCTTTGGTCATCAGGCAGGCTGACAATAGGGGTGGTATAGTCCTCCAGGATTATGAGGACTATGTGGGAGAAGCACAAAATATCCTTCTGAACAGTGATTATTATAGGAGATTAGATGCTGATCCAACACAAGTTTTTCTGCAGAAATTTTGCAGGTTTTGGATTTTGGTAGTAATGGGGGCATTCTGAACAATAAAGAGATATCTTACTCCTGTTCATCTTTCAATCCCCTACTACTACCATCTTCCAAAAATACATAAGCATCCGTCTAAACCTCTGGGTAGGCCGATCATTGCAGGTATTAAGAGCATGGCAGATAAACTGTCTGAATATATTGATAGTTTCCTGCAAAAATACCACAGATCTATTATGCAAATTTAGGCCTAGATTTAGAGTTCGGCGGTAGCCGTCAAAACCAGCGTTAGAGGCTCCTAACGCTGGTTTTGGCCGCCCGCTGGTATTTGGAGTCAGTGATTAAAGGGTCTAACGCTCACTTTACAGCCGCGACTTTTCCATACCGCAGATCCCCCTACGCCATTTGCGTAGCCTATCTTTTCAATGGGATCTTTCTAACGCTGGTATTTAGAGTCGTTTCTGCAGTGAGCGTTAGAGCTCTAACGACAAGATTCCAGCCGCCTGAAAAAAGCAGGAGTTAAGAGCTTTCTGGCTAACGCCGGTTTATAAAGCTCTTAACTACTGTACCCTAAAGTACACTAACACCCATAAACTACCTATGTACCCCTAAACCGAGGTCCCCCCACATCGCCGCCACTCGATTAAAATTTTTAACCCCTAATCTGCCGACCGCCACCTACGTTATACTTATGTACCCCTAATCTGCTGCCCCTAACCCCGCCGACCCCTATATTATATTTATTAACCCCTAACTTGCCCCCCACAACGTCGCCGCAAGCTACTTAAAATAATTAACCCCTAATCTTCCGACCGCAAAGCGCCGCCACCTACGTTATCCCTATGTACCCCTAATCTTCTGCCCCTAACATCGCCGACCCCTATGTTATATTTATTAACCCCTAATCTGCCCCCCACAACGTCGCCGACACCTACCTTCAATTATTAACCCCTAATCTGCCGACCGGAGCTCACCACTATTCTAATAAATGTATTAACCCCTAAAGCTAAGTCTAACCCTAACACTAACACCCCCCTAAGTTAAATATAATTTTTATCTAACGAAATAAATTAACTCTTATTAAATAAATGATTCCTATTTAAAGCTAAATACTTACCTGTAAAATAAATCCTAATATAGCTACAATATAAATTATAATTATATTATAGCTATTTTAGGATTAATATTTATTTTACAGGTAACTTTGTATTTATTTTAACCAGGTACAATAGCTATTAAATAGTTAAGAACTATTTAATAGTTACCTAGTTAAAATAATTACAAATTTACCTGTAAAATAAATCCTAACCTAAGATATAATTAAACCTAACACTACCCTATCAATAAAATAATTAAATAAACTACCTACAATTACCTACAATTAACCTAACACTACACTATCAATAAATTAATTAAACACAATTGCTACAAATAAATACAATTAAATAAACTATCTAAAGTACAAAAAATAAAAAAGAACTAAGTTACAGAAAATAAAAAAATATTTACAAACATAAGAAAAATCTTACAACAATTTTAAACTAATTACACCTACTCTAAGCCCCCTAATAAAATAACAAAGACCCCCAAAATAAAAAATTCCCTACCCTATTCTAAAATACAAAAATTACAAGCTCTTTTACCTTACCAGCCCTGAACAGGGCCCTTTGCGGGGCATGCCCCAAGAATTTCAGCTCTTTTGCCTGTAAAAAAAAACATACAATACCCCCCCCCCAACATTACAACCCACCACCCACATACCCCTAATCTAACCCAAACCCCCTTAAATAAACCTAACACTAATCCCCTGAAGATCTTCCTACCTTGTCTTCACCATCCAGGTATCACCGATCCGTCCTGGCTCCAAGATCTTCATCCAACCCAAGCGGGGGTTGGCGATCCATAATCCGGTGCTCCAAAGTCTTCCTCCTATCCGGCAAGAAGAGGACATCCGGACCGGCAAACATCTTCTCCAAGCGGCATCTTCTATGTTCTTCCATCCGATGACGACCGGCTCCATCTTGAAGACCTCCAGCGCGGATCCATCCTCTTCTTCCGACGACTAGACGACGAATGACGGTTCCTTTAAGGGACGTCATCCAAGATGGCGTCCCTCGAATTCCGATTGGCTGATAGGATTCTATCAGCCAATCGGAATTAAGGTAGGAATTTTCTGATTGGCTGATGGAATCAGCCAATCAGAATCAAGTTCAATCCGATTGGCTGATCCAATCAGCCAATCAGATTGAGCTCGCATTCTATTGGCTGTTCCGATCAGCCAATAGAATGCGAGCTCAATCTGATTGGCTGATTGGATCAGCCAATCGGATTGAACTTGATTCTGATTGGCTGATTCCATCAGCCAATCAGAAAATTCCTACCTTAATTCCGATTGGCTGATAGAATCCTATCAGCCAATCGGAATTCGAGGGACGCCATCTTGGATGACGTCCCTTAAAGGAACCGTCATTCGTCGTCTAGTCGTCGGAAGAAGAGGATGGATCCGCGCTGGAGGTCTTCAAGATGGAGCCGGTCGTCATCGGATGGAAGAACATAGAAGATGCCGCTTGGAGAAGATGTTTGCCGGTCCGGATGTCCTCTTCTTGCCGGATAGGAGGAAGACTTTGGAGCACCGGATTATGGATCGCCAACCCCCGCTTGGGTTGGATGAAGATCTTGGAGCCAGGACGGATCGGTGATACCTGGATGGTGAAGACAAGGTAGGAAGATCTTCAGGGGATTAGTGTTAGGTTTATTTAAGGGGGTTTGGGTTAGATTAGGGGTATGTGGGTGGTGGGTTGTAATGTTGGGGGGGGGGTATTGTATGTTTTTTTTTACAGGCAAAAGAGCTGAAATTCTTGGGGCATGCCCCGCAAAGGGCCCTGTTCAGGGCTGGTAAGGTAAAAGAGCTTGTAATTTTTGTATTTTAGAATAGGGTAGGGAATTTTTTATTTTGGGGGTCTTTGTTATTTTATTAGGGGGCTTAGAGTAGGTGTAATTAGTTTAAAATTGTTGTAAGATTTTTCTTATGTTTGTAAATATTTTTTTATTTTCTGTAACTTAGTTCTTTTTTATTTTTTGTACTTTAGATAGTTTATTTAATTGTATTTATTTGTAGCAATTGTGTTTAATTAATTTATTGATAGTGTAGTGTTAGGTTAATTGTAGGTAATTGTAGGTAGTTTATTTAATTATTTTATTGATAGGGTAGTGTTAGGTTTAATTATATCTTAGGTTAGGATTTATTTTACAGGTAAATTTGTAATTATTTTAACTAGGTAACTATTAAATAGTTCTTAACTATTTAATAGCTATTGTACCTGGTTAAAATAAATACAAAGTTACCTGTAAAATAAATATTAATCCTAAAATAGCTATAATATAAATGTAATTTATATTGTAGCTATATTAGGATTTATTTTACAGGTAAGTATTTAGCTTTAAATAGGAATCATTTATTTAATAAGAGTTAATTTATTTCGTTAGATAAAAATTATATTTAACTTAGGGGGGTGTTAGTGTTAGGGTTAGACTTAGCTTTAGGGGTTAATACATTTATTAGAATAGCGGTGAGCTCCGGTCGGCAGATTAGGGGTTAATAATTGAAGGTAGGTGTCGGCGATGTTAGGGAGGGCAGATTAGGGGTTAATACTATTTATGATAGGGTTAGTGAGGCGGATTAGGGGTTAATAACTTTATTATAGTAGCGCTCAGGTCCGCTCGGCAGATTAGGGGTTAATAAGTGTAGGTAGGTGTCGGCGACGTTGTGGGGGGCAGATTAGGGGTTAATAAATATAACATAGGGGTCGGCGATGTTAGGGCAGCAGATTAGGGGTACATAGGGATAACGTAGGTGGCGGCGGTTTACGGAGCGGCAGATTAGGGGTTAAAAGTGTAATGCAGGGGTCAGCGATAGCGGGGGCGGCAGATTAGGGGTTAATAAGTGTAAGGCTAGGGGTGTTTAGACTCGGGGTACATGTTAGAGTGTTAGGTGCAGACGTAGGAAGTGTTTCCCCATAGGAAACAATGGGGCTGCGTTAGGAGCTGAACGCTGCTTTTTTGCAGGTGTTAGGTTTTTTTTCAGCTCAAACAGTCCCATTGTTTCCTATGGGAGAATCGTGCACGAGCACGTTTTTGAGGCCGGCCGCGTCCGTAAGCAACTCTGGTATCGAGAGTTGCATTTGCGCTAAATATGCTCTACGCTCCTTTTTTGGAGCCTAACGCAGCATTTGTTTGAACTCTCGATACCAGAGTTAAATTTATGGTGCGGCCAGAAAAAAACCCGCGGAGCGTTAACAGCCCTTTTACCGCCAAACTCCAAATCTAGCCGTCAAAGAGGTAAAATATGAAAAAGATGTTATTTGGGTGACTGCAGATGTCAGTGCCCTTTATTCGAATATATCCCATGAATTAGGGCTCTTCACTGTGAAACACTACTTGGAGAAGGATATATACATGCCTGTTGCTCAAAAAGAATATATATTGATGTTAATTGATTTTATTTTAAAACACCATTATTTTAAATCTTTAGACAACTTTTACAAATCAAAGGTACGGCCATGGGCACCAGGTTTATTTATGGGTTATTTTAAGAATAAATATATACTCAATTCAAACTGGAGGGGCAACCTGATGTTCTATGGCCGCTACATAGATGATTTGATATTTATTTTTAAAGGCTCAGAGGAAAAGGCTAAACAGTTTTGTTCTTATCGTAATGACAATTCAATGGGGATTCAGTTCACTTCTAATATAGAAATAGAGACTATATAATTTTTAGATCTAACGTTAACCTGGGATAGAGATCTTAATATGTGTACATCAACATACTTTAAAACAGTTGACTGTAATGACTTCCTACAGTATACAAGTAATCACTACAAACAATGGAAGAATAACATACCATACAGTCAATTCTGTAGAATTAAAAGAAATTGCAGTTCGGTGGCTAAATTCCACAAACAGTCTAGCATTCTAATAGAAAGGTTTAAAGAGAAAGGATACCCTATAGAAATAATCACTAAGTAGTAATTTCCAAGAAGGCCATCAGAAATATATCCCTAAATAATAGAATTAGCCGTAAAGGTACCTATAGATGTGGGAAAGCAAAATGTTTTATGTGCAAATTTATAACACATGGTGCAAAAAATGTTAGGTCATATACTACTGGGGAAACTTTCCAGATTGGAGAATGTCTAACTTGCGGCTCCTTCTATGTTATCTATGTGTTGTCTTGCAAATGTGGTTTGCAATATTTAGGATGCACGACACGAAATATACGCACCAGGTGGAGTGAACATTATCGAAATATTAGAAAAAATCAGATAAACACAGTCGCCTAGATTTAGAGTTTTGTCAGTAAAGACCCGCGGTGCTAACGAGGCTTTTTTTTCCAGCGCACCCTTAAAACAACGCTGGTATTTAGAGTTGTCTGAATGGCTGCGTTAGCCTCAGAAAAGGGAGAGTTGACCATAATTTAGCTCCACTTCAACCCTCAATACCAGCGTTGCCTACCGTAGCGGTAAGCTGGAAAAACGTGCTTGTGCACGATATCCCCATAGGAAACAATGGGGCTGAGCTGGCTGAAAAAAAACCTAACACCTGCAAAAAAAAGCAGCGTTCAGCTCCTAACGCAGCCCCATTGTTTCCTATGGAGAAAAACACTCTCTAAGTCTACACCTAACACCCTAACATGAACCCCGAGTCTAAACACCCCTAACCTTACACTTATTAACCCCTAATCTGCCGCCCCTGCTATCGCTGAGACCTACATTATATTATTAACCCCTAATCTGCCGCTCCGAACACCACCGCCACCTACATTATACCTATGAACCCCTAATTTGCTGCCCCTAACATCGCCGACACCTACATTATATTTATTACCCCCTAATCTGCCCCCCAACGTTGCCGCCACCTACCTACACTTATTAACCCCTAATCTGCCGACCGGACATAGCTGCCACTATAATAAATGTATTAACCCCTAAACCGCCGCACTCCCGCCTCGCAAACACTATAATACATTTTATTAACCCCTAATCTGCCCTCCCTAACATTGCTGCCACCTACCTACAATTATTAACCCCTAATCTCCCGCCCCCAAAGTCGCTGCTACTATAATAAAGTTATTAACCCCTAAACCTAAGTCTAACCCTAACCCTAACATCCCCCTAACTTAAATATAATTTAAATTAAACAAACTAAATTTACTATAATTAAATAAATTAATCCTATTTAAAACTAAATACTTACCTATAAAATAAACCCTAATATAGCTACAATATAACTAATAGTTACATTGTAGCTATTTTAGGATTTATATTTATTTTACAGGAAACTTTGTATTTATTTTAACTAGGTACAATAGCTATTAAATAGTTAATAACTATTTAATAGCTACCTAGTTAAAATAATTACAAAATTACCTGTAAAATAAATCCTAACCTAAGTTACAAATACACCTAACACTACACTATCATTAAACTAATTAAATAAATTACCTAAAATTATGTAAACTAAAATGCAATTAAATAAACTAAACTATAATACAAAAAAACAAACACTAAATTACAGAAAATAAAGAAAAATTACAATAAGTTTAAACTAATTACACCTAATCTAAGCCTACTAATAAAATAAAAAAGCCCCCCAAAATAATAAAATGCCCTACCCTATCCTAAATTACAAAGTAATCAGCTCTTTTACCAGCCCTTAAAAGGGCTTTTTGCGGGGCATTGCCCCAAAGTAATCAGCTCTTTTACCTGTAAATAAAAATACAATACCCCCCCCATATTACAACCCACCACCCACATTGGCTGATCGGAACAGCCAATAGAATGTGAGGTCAATCCGATTGGCTGATTGGACCAGCCAATCGGATTGAACTTCAATCGGATTGGCTGATTGCATCAGCCAATCAGATTTTTCCTACCTTAATTCTGATTGGCTGATAGAATCCTATAAGCCAATCAGAATTCGAGGGACGCCATCTTGGATAACGTCATTTAAAGGAACCTTCATTTGGCCTTAAGACATCGTAAGAAGAGGATGGCTCTGCGTCGGATGGATTCAAGATGGCTCCGCTCCGGTTGATTGAAGATTGAAGATGCTGCTTGGATGAAGACATCTGCCGCTTGGAGAACCTCTTCTGCCCTGATCGGATGAAGACTTCTGCTGCTCCTGATGTCCACTTCTGGCCCATCGGTGCCCGGCTGGGTGAACACGGCTCCAGGTAGGGTGATCTTCAGGGGGGGGTAGTGTTAGGGTTTTTTAAGGGGGGATCGGTTGGGTTTTAGAGTAGGGGTATGTGGCTGGTGGGTTGTAATGTTGGGGGGGGTATTGTATTTTTATTTACAGGTAAAAGAGCTGATTACTTTGGGGCAATGCCCAGCAAAAAGCCCTTTTAAGGGTTGGTAAAAGAGCTGATTACTTTGTAATTTAGGATAGGGTAGGGCATTTTATTATTTTGGGGGGCTTTTTTATTTTATTAGGGGGCTTAGATTAGGTGTAATTAGTTTAAACTTATTGTAATTTGTTTTTATTTTCTGTAATTTAGTGGGGTTTTTTTTGTATTATAGTTTAGTTTATTTAATTGTATTTTAGTTTACATAATTGTAGGTAATTTATTTAATTTAATGATAGTGTAGTGTTAGGTGTATTTGTAATTTAGGTTAGGATTTATTTTACAGGTAATTTTGTAATTATTTTAACTAGGTAGCTATTAAATAGTTATTAACTATTAGATAGCTATTGTATCTAGTTAAAATAAATACAAAGTTGCCTGTAAAATAAATATAAATCCTAAAATAGCTACAATGTAACTATTAGTTATATTGTAGCTATATTAGAGTTTATTTTATAGGTAAGTATTTTGTTTTAAATAGGATTAATTTATTTAATTATAGTAAATTTAGTTTGTTTAATTTAAATTATATTTAAGTTAGGGGGTGTTAGGGTTAGGGCTAGACTTAGGTTTAGTGGTTAATAACTTTATTATAGTAGCGGCGACGTTGGAGGCGGGAGATTAGGGGTTAATAATTGTAGGTAGATGGCGGCGATGTTAGGGAGGCGATGTTAGGGAGGGCAGATTAGGGGTTAATAAAATTTATTATAGTGTTTGCGAGGCGGCACTGCAACGGTTTAGGGGTTGATACATTTATTATAGTGGCGGTGATGTCCGGTTGGCAGATTAGGGGTTAATAAGTGTAGGTAGGTGGCGGCGACGTTGGGGGGGGCAGATTAGGGGGTAATAAATATAATATAGGTGTCGCCGATGTTAGGGACAGCAGATTAGGGGTTCATAGCTATAATGTAGGTTGCAGTGGTGTCCGGAGCGGCAGATTAGGGGTTAAAAAAATGTATTATAGGGTTTGTGATGTGGGGGGGCCTTGGTTTAGGGGTTCATAGGTAGTTTATGGGTGTTAGTGTACTTTATAGCACAGTAGTTAAGAGCTTTATGTTCCCGCGTTAGCCCATAAAACTCTTAACCACTGACTTTTTTTTGCGGTTGGAGTCTTGTCGGTAGAGGGTCTACCGCTCACTTCTTCCAAGACTCATAATACCAGCGTTGGGCAAATCCCATAGAAAAGATAGGATACGCAATTGACGTAAGGGGATCTGCGGTAGCCTCGAGTCGCGGAAAGAAAGTGAGCGGTAGATCCTTTCCTGTCTGACTCTAAATACCAGCGGGCGTTAAAAAGCAGCGGTAGGACCCCTTAACGCTGCTTTTTAACCCTAACGCAGAACTCTAAATCTAGGCGAGTGTATCTAGACACTACACTCATGAACATAATGGAGAGAATTGCCCTTTCACTATTACACCAATAGAAAGCATCCCGGGGTCTAATAAATACAACAGATTCATTAAGTTACGTCAACGGGAAAATTTTTGGATTTATAAGTTTGGTTCCCTTTTCCCCACTGGGTTAAATGAAGTTATAGATTCTGCGGCCTTTTAAACAAATATAATTTTTAATTAATTGTTTTTAGTGGTTATCACAGTGTACATAGGACTCTGTTCCAATATATTATATGTATTGTTTATGGTTTAAAACATTATTACATTTGTGACATTATGGTATGGATATACATCACATTGGTTTATATTTTATAGGATATGTAAATGTGTTTGAGTCTTAAATTATCTTTATTCATTTTTAAATCTCTATTGGCTATTAGATATTATTATTATTTAGCGTATTAGCACAAGGTATAACCCCTATCTATATTAATAATTTATATTAGCATTATATATTCTTTGTTGCATTTACATTAAACTATATTCGTCCACACGAATAACACAATTGCACTTTTAGTATTATATTCACACTTAAGTATATATTCACACTTGATGTGTGCACGCGTTAATAGATTCAACACCTAGATTATACTTAGATATTACATATATTCATATTAGGTGCTCACATCTTTTGATAGTGATTATTATAAGCGAAACTACTACTATCAAGTTATTCACATAAAATGTCTTTATATTTATAGCAGTGAAAGGTTTATATAGGAGCGCCTACAGGCTTAGGTATATCACAGGGCTTAAATGGGGTCAGGGGGTGGACGGAGGAACAGCTAGAATAGTTAAAACAGTCCTGACGAAATGCTTATATAAAATCTTTTTAATCAATAAAACAATCGTCCTCTATATTCTAATGATGTCACAATCTGGACAATACAATGGAGTACAAATATAAATGCAATAGAAATGCAATAGAGCACACTAATAGAATTCTCGATACATGTCAGTATGTTATAAAATACAATATAAAATCTTAAATATCTGAGCTTGTAAGCTACAGATTATTCTCACAGTTTTGTAATGTTGATCTTTAAAGGACCATAATGGGTGGTAATTAAAAACAACTAATATAAAAGACTAATAACAATAATCAAATTTCTTATTAACAAATCCGGAAAGATAAAAGATGCAACTGGATATACAGATGGTCTGGTTGAATTTGATACAATGATTTAAAACATGTCTGTAATTAAACCAAAGAAAGGGGGGGGGGGGATAATATCTTTTGGTGATACCAGTGAATAGAAAACTCTCAAATTAGTGTCCAATGAATCAGAAAAAACAAATATAATCAAACCAAAAAACACAATATGCCAAAAATAGTGCTAAGTCAAATTGTGAATCCTAACAGATAATAAATCCTAACAAATTATACTCTACGTTATCCTTCCTAAAATCGAACCATACCGGTATGTTCTAGTGTCACTACCGCTATTCTAGTGATATTCAAAACGGCAAGTGTTAAAACAAACAACTAACAAATCATTTCCTTTAGATCCTAGTGGTTGGTGAAATCAAATGACCCCGGGGTGGGGGGGGTTCTTGATAATCCTAAATTCTTAATACGATGTGACTAATAATACAATTGGGTTAATACAAACATTGAAACAATAAATATGTGTTGGATGAATCCTGAATAAGAGTCAAATAAAGTTCAAAAAAGGTCCAAAGTTTTTTGATGTCCCTCGATAGGGTCTGAAATGGCCAATGATCCTGGGAATGTGATAATCCAAATGAATCCTGTTAAAACAATCCTGAAAAGAAAAACAAAGTGCACTAAACAAAAAAGCCTATGGGGTTTCAGATTATTGGTAAATAAACTTACACCGTTAGGTTGTATCCTGGAAATATGGTAAGCCTCACAAATCGTGTATCGATATCCGTCTACGCGTTTCGGTTCTCTAAAGAACCTTTTTCAAGACATAGTGAGGCTAAATGTACACTGACCTTATATAGTGTAGTTTGAAATGTTGGAGCCAAAAAATGACTCGGATGGAGTCAGATTGTCTGTCCAATCTTCATGGCTGTTTTCCGCTAAACCCGAAGTCTTAACATCCGCACGTCCGGTTATCGTAAGACCGGAAGTCTACGGTATGTGTACTTCCGGTTGAACTATTTCCGATGCTTACGGAGCCATTTTGGAAGCGGGCTCCATCTATAACTAAAGGGCAAACTAGTTCACCCAATTTTAAGATAAAGTCTTCCAAAATTCATTCCGTTTGGGACTAGTAAATAATCTCCTTAAAGTTACTAAAAGATTTAGAAATTACTTAAAAAATACTTTCCCCAAATTCAGTGGTTTTATTGGGTAATGTCCCCTATTTTGAGCTAGGGGAATTTAATGATTTTAGGCTTCCATATTCCAGGATTTACAATAGTCTGTTTTATTAATATTTTACCATATTTTACCATATTTATCTAAGTTATCATTGTGTCTTTCTCAAAAACATATAAAAATATTTAAAAAAACATATTTAAAAACTCTATTGCAAATGGAGTAAATGATTCTTCTTTTATACAAATTAAGTATTTTGTTAGGATTCTATATAGGGGTGTGGTATTCCCTTCTTAAGTATATGGTATGTACTATTGCTGATAATATTGGGGGATGATTTGTTTTATTATTATTTGTAGTATCATTATGATTGTTTTTAGACTTAGAGTTTTCAGAATAGATGGGTTATTTCAAAGTTGGCATTAAGTCCCTTGGGATAAATGCAATCTAAATGAAAGATCCATTTAGACTCTGTTTTCAGCATTCTTGCTTTCATATTTCCCCCTCTCCAGTCTTTATTTAATTTACAAATTGCCATATACTTAAAACTTTCATTTTTTCCTCCATGTACTTCTTTGAAATGTTTGTAAAGGGGCAGGTCTATTTTCTTCCATTTTATTTGTAGGAGGTGCTCCCGAATTCTGTCTCTTAACTTTCTTGTGGTCTGGCCCACGTATTGTAAGCCACACCCACATTCAATTAGATATACTACATGATGATCTGTACATCTGATGGTTTGTTTGATATTGTAGGATTCATTGGTGGTCTTGGATTTAAAGGTGTCTGTCTTCATTCCGTGTTGGCAAGCCTTGCAGATATGGCAAGGGTAAAAACCTTTTAAGTTCTTTCCCAAAACCCCCATGGTGTTTTTGGCTGTTTTATTTCTTGGAATGCTTGAGGCTAGGATGGATTTCAGATTGTTTGCTTTTCTAAAGATGAAGCCTGGTTGTTCTGTCAGATGTTCCCCTAATATGTCATCTTCCTTCAGAAGGTGCCAATGGCGTTTTATTATGTCCTCAATTGTTTTCCTTCATTCACTATATTGAGTGATGAATGGTATTTTGAGGTTTTTGGAAGTTGTTGTATTTGTTTTTTCTTGTAGGTTAGTAGGCTTTCTCTTTTTATAAGGCTTACTTCTTCAATCGTTTTGTTTATGGAGGTTTCATTATATCCCCTCTCCAAAAATTTATTTTTGAGTGTTGTCGACTGTTTGGCCCACATGTCCTCACTCGAACAGTTCTTCCTTATTCTCATTAATTGCCCCTTAGGGATATTTGAGATCCACTTCTTATGATGACAGCTTGTCTGGTGGATGAAGTTATTTGAATCTACTTCCTTAAAATGGGTCGAGGTTTCTACTTTCCCATTTTCCACCTTTATATTAAGGTCTAAAAATACCACATTTCTTTTACTGATTGTACTCGTAAACTTCAGATTATATTTATTCAGATTCATCACTTCTAGTGTGTGATATAGATCTTCCAAACTTCCCTTCCAGACTAGGAAGATATCGTCTATGTACCTTTTATAGAGGACCAGGTCCGCGCCTGCTGGGCAAGACTCCCAAAAGATGTTCTCCCACCTGCCCATATACAAATTGGCATAGCTGGGCGCGAACCTGGTCCCCATGGCTGTCCCACAGACTTGACGATAGAATGTTCTGTCCCAACAGAAGAAGTTATGTTTCAAAATATAGTTGATACCATCCATTATGAATGTTTTCTGAAGATCTGGCATGTTTGTGTCTTTCTCTAGAAAATAGCCAATAGATTCAAGTCCTTTTTCATGTGGGATGGACGTATACAAGGATGTTACATCACTTGTTACCATGATGTAACTATCATCCCACTCCATATTTCTGAGTAAATTAAGGACTTCTGTTGAATCTCTTAGGTAGGAAGGAAGAGTTCTTACAAATGGCTGGAGTTTTTTGTCAATGTATTCGGATAAATTACTGGAAAGAGATCCAATACCCGAAATGATTGGGCGTCCTGGAGGGTTATTAAGGCTCTTATGGATCTTCGGTAAATGGTAAAACACCAGAATCCTAGGGTGTTTAATTGTAAGGTAGCTGAATTCCTTTTCATTAAGGATCCCGATTCCATTGGCTTCTCTCAGCAGTTCATCCAACCTCCTTTGATATTCACTGGTGGGATCAGTTCTTAAAACCTCATAGGTCACCTTGTCATCAAGAATTCTTTTGGATTCATTCCAATACTGTGATTTATTCAATATTACAATTCCTCCACCCTTGTCTGCTGATTTTATGACAATATCTGAGTTATGTTCTAATTTGGAGATTACATTCAGTTGTCTGGCGTTCAGATTTCTATTGTATGCCTTTACTGATTTTAATTTCTTAATGTCATTACAGACTACGGCCTCGAATGCCTCAATCGCTGGTCCCTTACAATGGGTGGGGTAAAAACGGGACTTGGGTTTGAGGTCCGTATGTGTGAAGGTATCTATCTCAGGAGTTCTTGATGGAGGTAACATATTTCTTTCAGTCGCAGATTTTAGAAAGTATCTCTTCAGAGTGAGTTTCCTCACAAACTCCTTGGTGTGGAGATATGTTTGAAATTTATCTAAACCTCTTGATGGAGCATATGTTAAACCATATCCTAAGACTTCTTTGTCTTCAGGTTTTAGAACTGTGTTACTTAGATTGAAGATCCCTTTTACTTCATTGGTGTTTTGGTCATTATCCTGAGTGCGTCCATCATCTTTAGATCTTTCTATTGTATGGACCAGACTGGATCTGTTCTTAAATCTGGCTACTGACCTTCTTCCCCGGTGTATCTTCTTTTCACTGGGGTGTCTACATCTTCCAATGTGATTTGCTTCCTTTTTCCTTTCACTTCTCTCGGAGGTAGATGGATATCGATACACGATTTGTGAGGCTTACCATATTTCCAGGATACAACCTAACGGGGTAAGTTTATTTACCAATAATCCGAAACCCCATAGGCTTTTTTGTTTAGTGCACTTTGTTTTTCTTTTCAGGATTGTTTTAACAGGATTCATTTGGATTATCACATTCCCAGGATCATTGGCCATTTCGGACCCTATCGAGGGACATCAAAAAACTTTGGACCTTTTTTGAACTTTATTTGACTTTTATTCAGGATTCATCCAACACATATTTATTGTTTCAATGTTTGTATTAACCCAATTGTATTATTAGTCACATCGTATTAAGAATTTAGGATTATCAAGAACCCCCCTCCCCACCCCGGGGTCATTTGATTGCACCAACCACTAGGATCTAAAGGAAATGATTTGTTAGTTGTTTGTTTTAACACTTGCCGTTTTGAATATCACTAGAATAGTGGTAGTGACACTAGAACATACCGGTATGGTTCGATTTTAGGAAGGATAACGTAGAGTATAATTTGTTAGGATTTATTATCTGTTAGGATTCACAATTTGACTTAGCACTATTTTTGGCATATTGTGTTTTTTGGTTTGATTATATTTGTTTTTTCTGATTCATTGGACACTAATTTGAGAGTTTTCTATTCACTGGTATCACCAATAGATATTATTCCCCCCCCCCCCTTTCTTTGGTTTAATTACAGACATGTTTTAAATCATTGTATCAAATTCAACCAGACCATCTGTATATCCAGTTGCATCTTTTATCTTTCCGGATTTGTTAATAAGAAATTTGATTATTGTTATTAGTCTTTTATATTAGTTGTTTTTAATTACCACCCATTATGGTCCTTTAAGGATCAACATTACAAAACTGAGAATAATCTGTAGCTTACAAGCTCAGATATTTAAGATTTTATATTGTATTTTATAACATACTGACATGTATTGAGAATTCTATTAGTGTGCTCTATTGCATTTCTATTGCATTTATATTTGTACTCCATTGTATTGTCCAGATTGTGACATCATTAGAATATAGAGGACGATTGTTTTATTGATTAAAAAGATTTTATATAAGCATTCGGTCAGGACTGTTTTAACTATTCTAGCTGTTCCTCCGTCCACCCCCTGACCCCATTTAAGCCCTGTGATATACCTAAGCCTGTAGGCGCTCCTATATAAACCTTTCACAGTAATTATCTACCAGATCTGATAGGGGATCTTCTTTATAGTGTAGCAGGTATATTAGTTATTTTAGGCGCTGGAAACTTAATCTTTGTTGATTATAATCGATTACTATACCTATCATAAGTGGACAGCAGCCAAACACAGGTCTATTCATCTATCGAATTGTACATCATGGATTCCACATTATCTATTAAGAGCCTTAGAGCTGATGTCAGTTCCAACATAAATATAGCCCTAAATAGGGACAATTCAACAGGAACAAACACTGTGACTGACATCAATACCATATTTAAAAATTTTGAAAAATTATTAATATCAGAAACAAAATATAAAATAGAAGTATCTTTTTTTAAAAAGTGTTTGGAACTAAATATTGTACCCAAAGGTCTATTGATCACTAAAGAATGTTCTTTTAACACTAATTCCAAAGAATTTAGTGATAATTGGAGTAAAATTATTATTGAGGCATCTCAGGAACTCATGAGACTCATTATTAAATATAGGGAGCTCATTTTAACGAATATAGACTTAGAAATTCAAGTTGAAGAGAAGAACATGGAACTTTTCAAAGACTCCCAAACGTTCAAAGAAAAACAGGAAAACCTGTATACAAAAATTAATAAACTGAAAGACGACACAATTGCGAAGAAAACAAAGAAAATTAACAGAGATCTGAACGCAGCCCAAGGGAGCCCAGACATCACAAGGGCGATTCCAAATGATCAGATGGAATCAGAGGTGACAATACCACCTTCAACAACACAAGTGACAAGTAGGAACAATTGGATAGAAACATCTGGAAGAGGCTATCCAAATCACATACGAAGAGAAAATAAAGGACCAAGGGTACATTTTAACCCAGAGAGCAATCCCCAATATGGATCTAATAAATTGAATTTGAGGAGACCCTCCAATGATAATTTTCAGAATAATCACTCAAGAAGGAACTCCTACCATGATAGAGACATGAATTATGGAGGAACCCCAAGGAATGACAGAGGACAGCCACTGTATCAAGACCACTGGCAAAGAAACCAGAACTATTCACATAGACCATATGGAAAACATGGGTCTTATAGGATCCCACAACAAAATTCCAGAAGAGTACCATATACATCAAATTGGAATGATAGAAATTACAACAGATTCCACCAAACTTACCCAATGAAAGAAAACCATGGGTATAATTCACAATGGTCAAGCAATTATGAATACAGTGATCACCATAGGATGAGGAACTCAGAGAATAATTCCATGAGAAGAAGACCTTTTTACAATCACACAAGGGATTGCAGTCCACAAGGTGGATACAGAGGACAACAACAAGATTGGATAGAAAATTTCAGAGAATTACCCAACAGATTCTCTCCTCTAGCCACACCCACATATAGAGGACCTCCAGATAATGGTAGAGAAGAAATGAATCCCACTTCTATATCCACGGCATCTTCATCATCATCTTTTTTAGAGATGGGTCACAACAACCCACCTCCGAGAGAAGTGAAAGGAAAAAGGAAGCAAATCACATTGGAAGATGTAGACACCCCGGTGAAAAGAAGATACACCGGGGAAGAAGGTCAGGAGCCAGATTTAAGAACAGATCCAGTCTGGTCCATACAATAGAAAGATCTAAAGATGATGGACACACTCAGGATAATGACCAAAACACCAATGAAGTAAAAGGGATCTTCAATCTAAGTAACACAGTTCTAAAACCTGAAGACAAAGAAGTCTTAGGATATGGTTTAACATATGCTCCATCAAGAGGTTTAGATAAATTTCAAACATATCTCCACACCAAGGAGTTTGTGAGGAAACTTACTCTGAAGAGATACTTTCTAAAATCTGCGACTGAAAGAAATATGTTACCTCCATCAAGAACTCCTGAGATAGATACCTTCACACATACGGACCTCAAACCCAAGTCCCGTTTTTACCCCACCCATTGTAAGGGACCAGCGATTGAGGCATTCGAGGCCGTAGTCTGTAATGACATTAAGAAATTAAAATCAGTAAAGGCATACAATAGAAATCTGAACACCAGACAACTGAATGTAATCTCCAAATTAGAACATAACTCAGATATTGTCATAAAATCAGCAGACAAGGGTGGAGGAATTGTAATATTGAATAAATCACAGTATTGGAATGAATCCAAAAGAATTCTTGATGACAAGGTGACCTATGAGGTTTTAAGAACTGATCCCACCAGTGAATATCAAAGGAGGTTGGATGAACTGCTGAGAGAAGCCAATGGAATCGGGATCCTTAATGAAAAGGAATTCAGCTACCTTACAATTAAACACCCTAGGATTCCGGTGTTTTACAATTTACCGAAGATCCATAAGAGCCTCAATAACCCTCCAGGACGCCCAATCATTTCGGGTATTGGATCTCTTTCCAGTAATTTATCCGAATACATTGACAAAAAACTCCAGCCATTTGTAAGAACTCTTCCTTCCTACCTAAGAGATTCAACAGAAGTCCTTAATTTACTCAGAAATATGGAGTGGGATGATAGTTACATCATGGTAACAAGTGATGTGACATCCTTGTATACGTCCATCCCACATGAAAAAGGACTTGAATCTATTGGCTATTTTCTAGAGAAAGACACAAACATGCCAGATCTTCAGAAAACATTCATAATGGATGGTATCAACTATATTTTGAAACCTAACTTCTTCTGTTGGGACAGAACATTCTATCATCAAGTCTGTGGGACAGCCATGGGGACCAGGTTCGCGCCCAGCTATGCCAATTTGTATATGGGCAGGTGGGAGAACATCTTTTGGGAGTCTTGCCCAGCAGGCGCGGACCTGGTCCTCTATAAAAGGTACATAGACGATATCTTCCTAGTCTGGAAGGGAAGTTTGGAAGATCTATATCACACACTAGAAGTGATGAATCTGAATAAATATAATCTGAAGTTTACGAGTACAATCAGTAAAAGAAATGTGGTATTTTTAGACCTTAATATAAAGGTGGAAAATGGGAAAGTAGAAACCTCGACCCATTTTAAGGAAGTAGATTCAAATAACTTCATCCACCAGACAAGCTGTCATCATAAGAAGTGGATCTCAAATATCCCTAAGGGGCAATTAATGAGAATAAGGAAGAACTGTTTGAGTGAGGACATGTGGGCCAAACAGTCGACAACACTCAAAAATAAATTTTTGGAGAGGGGATATAATGAAACCTCCATAAACAAAACGATTGAAGAAGTAAGCCTTATAAAAAGAGAAAGCCTACTAACCTACAAGAAAAAAACAAATACAACAACTTCCAAAAACCTCAAAATACCATTCATCACTCAATATAGTGAAAGAAGGAAAACAATTGAGGACATAATAAAACGCCATTGGCACCTTCTGAAGGAAGATGACATATTAGGGGAACATCTGACAGAACAACCAGGCTTCATCTTTAGAAAAGCAAACAATCTGAAATCCATCCTAGCCTCAAGCATTCCAAGAAATAAAACAGCCAAAAACACCATGGGGGTTTTGGGAAAGAACTTAAAAGGTTTTTACCCTTGCCATATCTGCAAGGCTTGCCAACACGGAATGAAGACAGACACCTTTAAATCCAAGACCACCAATGAATCCTACAATATCAAACAAACCATCAGATGTACAGATCATCATGTAGTATATCTAATTGAATGTGGGTGTGGCTTACAATACGTGGGCCAGACCACAAGAAAGTTAAGAGACAGAATTCGGGAGCACCTCCTACAAATAAAATGGAAGAAAATAGACCTGCCCCTTTACAAACATTTCAAAGAAGTACATGGAGGAAAAAATGAAAGTTTTAAGTATATGGCAATTTGTAAATTAAATAAAGACTGGAGAGGGGGAAATATGAAAGCAAGAATGCTGAAAACAGAGTCTAAATGGATCTTTCATTTAGATTGCATTTATCCCAAGGGACTTAATGCCAACTTTGAAATAACCCATCTATTCTGAAAACTCTAAGTCTAAAAACAATCATAATGATACTACAAATAATAATAAAACAAATCATCCCCCAATATTATCAGCAATAGTACATACCATATACTTAAGAAGGGAATACCACACCCCTATATAGAATCCTAACAAAATACTTAATTCGTATAAAAGAAGAATCATTTACTCCATTTGCAATAGAGTTTTTAAATATAAGTTTTTTGATATATTTTTATATGTTTTTGAGAAAGACACAATGATAACTTAGATAAATATGGTAAAATATGGTAAAATATTAATAAAACAGACTATTGTAAATCCTGGAATATGGAAGCCTAAAATAATTAAATTCCCCTAGCTCAAAATAGGGGACATTACCCAATAAAACCACTGAATTTGGGGAAAGTATTTTTTAAGTAATTTCTAAATCTTTTAGTAACTTTAAGGAGATTATTAACTAGTCCCAAACGGAATGAATTTTGGAAGACTTTATCTTAAAATTGGATGAACTAGTTTGCCCTTTAGTTATAGATGGAGCCCGCTTCCAAAATGGCTCCGTAAGCATCGGAAATAGTTCAACCGGAAGTACACATACCATAGACTTCCGGTCTTACGATAACCGGAAGTGCGGATGTTAAGACTTCCGGTTTAGCGGAAAACAGCCATGAAGATTGGACAGACAATCTGACTCCATCCGAGTCATTTTTTGGCGCCAACATTTCAAACTACACTATATAAGGTCAGTGTACATTTAGCCTCACTATGTCTTGAAAAAGGTTCTTTAAAGAACCGAAACGCGTAGACGGATATCGATACACGATTTGTGAGGCTTACCATATTTCCAGGATACAACCTAACGGGGTAAGTTTATTTACCAATAATCCGAAACCCCATAGGCTTTTTTGTTTAGTGCACTTTGTTTTTCTTTTCAGGATTGTTTTAACAGGATTCATTTGGATTATCACATTCCCAGGATCATTGGCCATTTCGGACCCTATCGAGGGACATCAAAAAACTTTGGACCTTTTTTTAACTTTATTTGACTTTTATTCAGGATTCATCCAACACATATTTATTGTTTCAATGTTTGTATTAACCCAATTGTATTATTAGTCACATCGTATTAAGAATTTAGGATTATCAAGAACCCCCCCCCACCCCGGGGTCATTTGATTGCACCAACCACTAGCATCTAAAGGAAATGATTTGTTAGTTGTTTGTTTTAACACTTGCCGTTTTGAATATCACTAGAATAGTGGTAGTGACACTAGAACATACCGGTATGGTTCGATTTTAGGAAGGATAACGTAGAGTATAATTTGTTAGAATTTATTATCTGTTAGGATTCACAATTTGACTTAGCACTATTTTTGGCATATTGTGTTTTTTGGTTTGATTATATTTGTTTTTTCTGATTCATTGGACACTAATTTGAGAGCTTTCTATTCACTGGTATCACCAATAGATATTATTCCCCCCCCCCTTTCTTTGGTTTAATTACAGACATGTTTTAAATCATTGTATCAAATTCAACCAGACCATCTGTATATCCAGTTGCATCTTTTATCTTTCCGGATTTGATAATAAGAAATTTGATTATTGTTATTAGTCTTTTATATTAGTTGTTTTTAATTACCACCCATTATGGTCCTTTAAGGATCAACATTACAAAACTGTGAGAATAATCTGTAGCTTACAAGTTCAGATATTTAAGATTTTATATTGTATTTTATAACATACTGACATGTATCGAGAATTCTATTAGTGTGCTCTATTGCATTTCTATTGCATTTATATTTGTACTCCATTGTATTGTCCAGATTGTGACATCATTAGAATATAGAGGACGATTGTTTTATTGATTAAAAAGATTTTATATAAGCATTTGGTCAGGACAGTTTTAACTATTCTAGCTGTTCCTCCGTCCACCCCCTGACCCCATTTAAGCCCTGTGATATACCTAAGCCTGTAGGCGCTCCTATATAAACCTTTCACAGTAATTATCTACCAGATCTGATAGGGGATCTTCTTTATAGTGTAGCAGGTATATTAGTTATTTTAGGCGTTGGAAACTTAATCTTTGTTGTTTAAATTTATAGCACCAATCGATTTTAACACATATTATGTATTCACTTTTATCGATAGAGCAAATTTTAACCAAAACAATTACCATTAAGTAATTCATATAAAAATTGTATCTGCACTAAAGCACTTTTCTATCTTTATTTATATTTATAAACTTTTTATGTATCCCCTTTATTATTGATACATAACAAAATCGATATCACTGTATCAACTAAAATTGGCAACGATTGTTGGATATGTATCATAACATGGATAAAGTTAAGACTCTTACACATAAGTCCGTCTAGTCATATCAATGTATATATCAAGGTTAGGTTTGCCCAAAACAGACAGGGCAATAGAAGAACAAGAAGATGGAGGTCTAGGTCACGCTCAAGACAAGGGGATAAACAAGAATCCAATGAAGAGACAATTCAACAAACCAGTAATAAAAAAGTTTATTTTTCAGATACAGAGGCAGAATCTGTGAATCCTAGAGATATAAAGATGTAGTAGAATTGTCATGTCAAGCAAAGTCTGACATTCCTAAGAAACAGCCTTCAATATCTAACTCTGGCATTTATAAGCAATCTATTCTCAAGAATAAGCAGAATAAGGCCAACAGTTTAGAGAGTAATCATTTTTTTTTAGTTCAAGCTAAAGTGAGACAAGGAACTAGTGGTAGTCAACAAACTATAGATCAGAGGTTTTATTCCCAAGAACGTAGTACCCAGGAACAGAAAGTGTATACTGATCCAGCTAAAAAATATTCTAATGTTGGTAATAGACAGGACAGACTAGACAATACTGTAAGGGGTAGAATAGGGGAAGATAATGAAAATGTAGCGAGTATGGAGCAGGTTTTTTACGTACCCACAACAAAACCAAAAGGGGGGGGGGGGTTAGGAAGAGGGCATCAAGGCAGAAATTGTTACTCACTGAGAACAAACAAAATATAGCCAAGCAATTCTATACTGATATAAAAGGTAGAAAGATAGTTACAGTGGGAAATGTAATTAATACATCAGGTGTTCACCTTTCAGATATACAATATTCAGTCCTAAATTTAGGTCTTGGTTTTGCACCCTCTTGTAAATTTAACCTGTTTAAAACCCTTATTGATGTTAATGGATTGGTATGAAATTTAACTCTGGTGAGGCATTTCTCTAACTCCCAAACGGATAGACCCTGTGATCTAAACGATCAATATCACAACACCAACACTAGATCTGACTTTAAGTTTGATGAAATCTGTAGCTTATATGATCTTGAAGATCTGTGGGTAGAAAATAACACTCTTGACTCCACCATGTCCATTATCCTCCCTAATAAACAATCTCTGACACATACAATGGTAAAAAAAATCCAACTTCTACCCAGTACAGAGTAGGGGTACGGTGTTAGAAATGTTTCATAGGAGTGTAGAGAACGAACTTACTAAACTACACAAAATGGAGAATAGTCCAAATCAGAATCTGACTAAGGCACCGAGAGTAGCTTTGGATGAGCTTAAAATCAATACTGATTTGGTTATCAGAAAATCAGTCAAGGGAGGTAGTACTGTTGTCCTCTTAAAGAAGGACTATATAACTGAAATCTTAAGCCAATTAGAGGATCCACTAACTTATTCTCTAATTTATAGAAATCCTACTGTAGTTATACAGAAACAGATTAAATCTATGATTGATGATGGAATAGACAAGGGATACATAGATATCAAAACAGCAGAATATCTATGTGTACAACACCCAAAGACACCAACTTTTCATGTTTTTCCTAAGGTCCACAAAACCCTTGATGATATTCGAGGGAGACCAATTGTATCTGGTATAGACTCAATACTTGAACCTATTTCTGAGTGGGTAGACAGCGTCTTGCAGCCTATGGTTGCCCAGCTGTGGAGTTACCTTAGAGACACTACACACCTTCTAAATTTATTTAAGGATTTTGTGTGGCAGGAGGACTACAGCGGGGTAACCATAGATGTTGTGTCCCTCTATTCCTCTATTCTCCATGTTTGGGGTCTTCCTGCAATTAAATTTTTTCTGACACATGCCACCCATTTTGAACCTGATCAAGTAAAAAATTTTATTGACATTGTACAGTATTTACTTGAGCACAATGTCTTCGAGTTTGAAGGTAATTTCTATCTCCAGAGATGTGGGACTGCAATGGGGGCAAAATTTGCACCATCATACACCAACCTTTTTATGGGTTGGTGGGAAGCGTCCCACATCTTTGGAGATAGAAATCCTTATAGGTACTCTGTGTTTTTTTTATAGAAGGTTCATTGATGACCTTATCCTTGTCTGGAGGGGGTCTAAATTAGAAGCCATTTCCTTTCTTGAGTTTGTAAACTCTAATGAAATGGGAATTAAGTTTACTATGGATTGGCAAAAAAGTACCATAGATTATCTTGACATAACCCTTATGACAACTACAACTCCAAATAAGATTGACACAAAAACCTATAGAAAACCCATAGCCAAGAATAGTCTGTTACACTTCACCAGTAGTCATCCAAGAAACATTTCAAGAGCAATAGCAAAAGGACAGTTTATCCTTATGAAAAGG
The DNA here is from genome assembly GCF_027579735.1 of Bombina bombina. NCBI lineage: Eukaryota > Metazoa > Chordata > Amphibia > Anura > Bombinatoridae > Bombina > Bombina bombina. The sequence goes on from NC_069506.1 coordinate 340,482,622, forward strand.
AACTGATCAAGAGAAACTGACTACAGGGAAGAGTGTAACAGGCTAAGTAAACTTTCTTCTACTGTATTGCCCAAACCAAGGACCACTAGTAGTTGGTTTACCCATAAAGGTGCATTTAAATGTGGCAGTACTAGGTACAAGGCCTGTGATTACATCCTCCTACTCATTTTGAATCCTTTGTTACAGGTGAAAAATATGAAACTTCCCAATGCATCAATTGCAGTATGGGATATGTAATTTATCTTATCTCATGTGTAGCTTGTAGGCTTCAATACATGGGCCTTACAACTAGAGAGTTAAGGTCCCGTATACGGGAGCACCTTAGTAATATCAATTGTAAGAAAGAGTGCTCAGCATTAGCCACCCACTTTATCCATCATCATAATCAATCATTGGAGTCGTTGAGATGGCAGGTAATTGAATTAGTATATCGCCCTAAGAGAGGAGGTGACAGAGTTAAGGAATTGTATCGGAGAGAAACATTTTGAATTTTTAAATTGAATACCAGATTCCCTAAGGGATTTAATTCCTCTTACGATATCATGAATCATTGGGAAAGATAGTAGGAGTAAGGATGTAATCCTTATAAGGAATATAGTTTCTTACACACCAGGTCAATTAAATTGTATGAGGATTCTTAATTTACACCTATATAGAAACTTTGACCAGTATTGGTATAAGTTAGCATATATGGTTGTTTTTAAGGTTTCTACACTCGATATGTCTCTCTCAGATACAATCTAAGTGTAATTTTTAACTGCTATCCAATCTCCCTACACATTATCTAGGATTACCCATGCATTAGACATAAGGAGAATAAGCAGGCACGTATATAACATGCCATTATTCATTGTATCAACTTATATATATATATATATATATATATATTTATATATATTTTCATGTGCTTGTGATGACATTTTGATATGTTTGATATGCAATACCTAAAACCCACTGCAGTGGTATGTACTAGAGGTAATGATTAATTTCTAGCTGTTTATATTGTTTTAGCAACTCCGCAATAAACTATTTGCATGTGATTGAATCTTTGCATGTGCAGTTCATTTTTTAGGATTTGATGCTGTTCCGCAGTCTTACATATCTAAGAATTTAGATAAAATGGGTTATAATTTGAGTGCTGAAATCCCCTACTTTAGTCATGGTATCTCATATAGCTCTACCATGGTTTCTTATCTATAGTGTACTGGAATAAATACATTTTCAAGGGGTCTGCACCACGTTTGATTTCAGTTGACCCTGAATCAATAGGTTTACATAAAAAGTTTTTTTATCAGAGTAAAGGTTCCTATTATTCTTGTATAAAGAAAGGTCCTGATTTTTGATGTTTCTCTTCCACAATTTTGAATTGATATGTATTTTGTATTAAGGAGTGAGAAAGAGGATTCTATATATACTCCATTCAGTGGAATTAGAGAAACTTTAAACAACTGAGGTTGTTCAGTATAAACCCATTTGGTATTGATTGCGGTGTAGCAAAAAATCCATTCAAACATGGCCTTTACCCTGTCAGATGAATTATGGGAAGCTGAGCTAAAAGAATCCCTAACTAACACTAATTTAGAAAGCAGTGAATTGGAAACAAATGTGTTTAATGCTTTCAAGAGATATAAGAACTGTATAGCAAAACAAGTGAAAGTTAGGGCTGAAAATTCTAGCTTAGCTAACTATGTAGAAAAGAAAATTGTGCCTAGAGGTCTACGTTTATTTTTGGACCCAGGTTTCAATGCAAGAGAGGAAGAAGGTGGTTTGGAATTTCTGGATGAATGGAATGAGAAATTATCAACATGTGCCCTAGGTATGATTGAAATGCTTATTAAAAGAAATGATAAGAGGTTAGAAAAACTGAAAGATGATGTTGAGAAAGCTTTGGAGGTGGTAAATAAATTTGATAATGACCCTAATTTTAACAAACTGAATGAGGAAATGAAAACTCATATTTCTAAGTTACAAGCGGATATCAAGATGAGGAAGTGTAGGAAGTTGCATCGAGACCAAGAAGATTATGTGAACAAAAAGCTCTATGTTTACAAGTTTGATAGAGGATCATATGATTCAGGCACTGATATGTCTGATATTGAAACTGATTTAGAAAGGGTGTCAAAAAACGATGGAACATCTGGGTCTCAAGGTATGGAGCAAGGAGGAGGAGGAGGGGTGGGAGGAAGAGGTGGAGAGAACAGACATTTGAACCTAGTAGAACGGAGATATCCCCAACGAAATCAGAGGGGGAGAGGAGAGAATTTGAGACAAGGTTACAGGAGCAGAGGGAGACCACGCAGAAGACCCTATCAGGGCTATTAGTACCAAATATAGTTACAGATGAATTGCAGATAATAAATCTTTCCTCCTTTAGGTTAAATTTGACTCACATTGAGGTTTTGAAGAAAGGTTTATCCTTTTGTCCCACAAATAAATTAAATAAGTTTGATTTAATTAAAGATCTTCACCTTTTTGCCAGAAAAATAGTGTTACATTATACTATGTCTCAGCATTCTGAGCAACAAAAGGATGAGGAAACATTAAAGATATTAACATCATTCTTATTAGAAAATGAAGATAGTGAGGCCAATGTTGGACTTAATCCAACTTTTAGAACCAATTTCAAACTGAAATCCACTTTTATGCCCTCTATAGCGCAAGTCCCTGCAGTATCACTGTTTGCAAAGGCTGTGGAAAAACAAATTCGTCAATTGCCAGAGGATTGGATATGGGCAGATAATTTAACAGCAAAACAGAGACAAGCACTAAAGGAGTTAAATACAGCAAAAGGGTTTATTTATAAGCCAGCTGATAAGGGCGGAAATTTGGTTCTATTAGATGAGTCTTTTTATCTAAACGAGGTCAAAAGACAATTATCAGATAAATTGCAATATGAGAAACTCCCTAGGAATCCTATAAATCAAATGAAGTTGAAACTAAGTAGAATTCTACAGGAGGCAAAGATGGAAGGTCTAATCTCTCCTAATGAGTTCAAATTTATGAATCTGGTGTGTCCGGTCATGCCGACCTTTTATATCATCCCTAAAATTCACAAAAGTAAAACACATCCCCCAGGGCGACCCATTGTGTCTGGGATTGGCGGCATTAGTGAACACATTGGACAATATGTTGACTTCTTTTTAAGACCCTACCTCCTATCCCTCCCCTCCTACGTAAAAGATACTCCAGACCTTTTGAGAAAACTTGATGACCTTACTGTTTCCCCTAGCACTATCCTAGTCTCTCTAGATGTAGAGGAGAGTCTCTATTCATCTATACCCCACGAGAAATGAATTAGTGCATGTAAACATTTCTTAAAAACTAGGGGATCAAGTAGTGACATACATACAGCCTTTGTCATAAAACTCCTTCGTTTCATCCTTGAGAACAATGTATTCCAGTTTGACAATTCAATATATAGGCAGGTCAGGGGGACAGCTATGGGTGCAGTATGTGCACCAACTTACGCGTGTCTCCACTTGGGAGCATGGGAGTTGGATGTTTTTGATCAACTTAGTGAGACTTTTGACTCCCATGTATCTTTATGGATTAGGTTTGTGGATGACATTTTTATTCTATGGGATGGCCCCCTGACCTGCCTACATGATTTTGTTTCTAAGTTAAATAAGAATGATTGCAACATCTTTCTCACTTATTCTTATAGTGATAAGGAATTACCTTTTCTAGATATCTGCATAAAAAAGGAAGGTAGCCGTATCTCAACTGAAAATTTTTGTAAAGATACGGCAACTAACAATCTTTTGGAAGCTTCAAGTGGGCATACAGAGCCCTTGAAAAGAGGCATTCCATATGGTCAATTGTTGAGATTGAAAAGAAACTGTTCTTCAAATACTAAATTCAACCATCATGCTGAAAAAATGTGCAAACGCTTCATTGAAAGAGGTTATTCTCATAATTTGGTTAAAAGAACTTTAAATAAAGTATGTAAGTTAAACTGTCATGACCTTCTATATGCTCAAAAAGAAACTAAATCTGATAACAGTATCAGATTTATTACTACATTTAATTGCCAATGGCAAAGTGTCAGAAATATTCTATCTCAAAATTGGCATTTATTAACCCTAGATGACAGAATTGCAGATAAAGTAGGAAATAGACCATTATTGACCGCAAAAAAATCTCCTAACCTTAAAGATAAGTTAGTCAGAAGCAGATTTGTACGGTCTGAACCAGCTACAAACTGGTTAAATAAACAACAAGTGAAAGGAAGCTTTCCCTGTGGGCATTGTGTCTATTGTTCCTATATGCTTAAAAGCAAAACATTTTCAGCTAATACAAGTAAAAATTATACTATTAGATGTTTTTCAAATTGTAACTCTGTGGGGGTTGTCTACCTTTTGGGGTGCTCCTGTCCCCTGTTCTATGTTGGTAAAACAAAACGTTTATTCAAGGACAGGGTACAGGAGCACAGGGATGACATCCTCTACGGAAGAGATACAAGCGTTGCTCGCCATTTTAGGGAGGTCCATAATAGTAGTACTGTTTCTTTAAAATTTGTAGGGATTGACAGAGGAATAACAAATGGAAGAGGTGGGGATAAAGATAATTGCTTATTAAAAAAGAAAGCAAGATGGACAATCATGTTAAATACAGTGTCACCTTTTGGTTTAAACGAAAGGATTGAGTATGCATCTTTTCTTAAATAAAGCTAAAACTTTATTTTGAGTGCAAGGATCTACATGTCCACTTCTACATAAATAAGTAAAATAAAATGAAGGTGTCCTCTTTAGAAGCTGCAACACAATCAGCTAATTTTAAGAATTTTTCATTTTTTCTTCTGTTTGTATGAAAATTATGGGTCATCCTTGTTAAAAAATACCTGCACAGTAATCTCTTTAACTATTTATGAATAAGAGTTATAAGATTTATCTAGATTTATAGTATTTAGTCTCCCTAGGATTTATGTGTACGTTATGTCCATTCTTCTGGTATAGATAACCAATGTAACAAAGTTTGATTGAACTGCAACATGCAATTGATTTTTTAGCATGCAACTATGGTTTGTTGTTAATGTTTTGTTAAACAAAATGTTCTTTTACAATATTGTAAATGGCTAAATTGTATCACTCTATGTGTTGGAAAACACTGAATGAATTTGTAAGATAGGCATGATCGCTCTGTCTCAGTTAATTTAAAAGGTTTGGTATAAGTAGCTATTTGGATTGGCTAAAATATAAAACTCTCCTCTAAAGGTGTAGCAATAAAAGCTTGTAACTTGAGGTGATTGACAGTCCTGACAAGGCCCCTGTTTCGCTGAGCATTATGGGACGAAACGCGCGTCAACTCTTCTAAAAGCAGATATTAATGTACCTGTGGAACAAGCAGCTGGCCTGAGCCTGCCCGGGAAATTCAAATTCAAACCAAAGAAGCAAGCCTGGTTCTTGCGGTAATCAAGCGGTTCTAACAAGTCGTTTGGATACGGTTTATGCACAGAGGCAAGGAGTTCACCTGCAAAGTTTGTGTCCCTAGTGAGCAAGGAGACACATTTGGGATAGGTGAGATAAGGATGTCGGAGGCTCATGTCCCGGTCCGTTATTCATAAGCCCTGTGATTTTTGCATTCTCGGATGCTGCTGCAATATCTCCAAACAGGTCTGTTTCATTATTTCTGGTTTGCACTACTGAGATATGGATTATCTTCTATCAAGCTGTACAAGTCTCCAAGTTAAGTTAACATTAGAGGACGCTTTTATCTCGGTTAACACATACTGCTAATATTATGCTTGCAGGATTGTTTAATCAGTTGGATTACAAAGTCGATCTATTTTGCAACTAACTGAGACATCTGATCTCTCCTTTCAGGGACTTATATTGTCTGTTTAAAATGACTTTATTTTTTCCTTATTATGGAGGAATCTATGCAAATGTTTTTCCAGTCTAACATTTTAGTTGAGAGTTTGTTAGTTGTGTGTTTCCAACCCTTGCTTGCTGCATGTGTTTTCATGTGCTTGTGATGACATTTTGATATGTTTGATATGCAATACCTAAAACCCACTGCAGTGGTATGTACTAGAGGTAATGATTAATTTCTAGCTGTTTATATTGTTTTAGCAACTCTGCAATAAACTATTTGCATGTGATTGAATCTTTGCATGTGCAGTTCATTTTTTAGGATTTGATGCTGTTCCGCAGTCTTACATATCTAAGAATTTAGATAAAATGGGTTATAATTTGAGTGCTGAAATCCCCTACTTTAGTCATGGTATCTCATATAGCTCTACCATGGTTTCTTATCTATAGTGTACTGGAATATATATATAAAATGTATTAATCAAACTAGTGTAATGTATAAAATAAAATATGTGGCAAGGTCTCTCCTATAAGGGGTTCATTTTGGTGTTTGCAGTCTATGGTATACATGTATGTATAGTGTATACTCGCATACTGTCTCATCCCTTTAAAAGTCTTTTACATACTATTTCTAGTGTTTAATTTTCACTATGTATTAAATATATAATCATATTAAATTAACAGGTAGAAAGCAAACACTTTAGTATGGATCATACTTTACTGTTAGTACACACAGTTTTCCATAGAGACCAGTACTTAACGAGTTAACACTAGCATACTTTGTATCTCAGTCACTAATTCAGGTGTTTTCAATTATCAATTGCATTGAAATAGACCAACAAGCACAGACCTAGGTTACTGTGAGTACGGGGAAACCCAAAACGCGTCCTAAGCCAGGATGTGTACTGCTCGTTTTCATTTGTGTTTTTAACTTTTTGTATGTTGACTAGCCCACGCTGGTATTGTTATCAATAAAGTATTCTTTTACCACCCTGCCATCCAGGTGGATTCTGAAAATGGCAGGGTGGTGAAAGAATCCATCAAGGTGGATTCTTTCACCACCCCTTTTGCTCTCTCTCCTCCCTCTCTTTTGCTCTCTCTCCCCATCTCTCTTTAGCTCTCTCTGCCCACCTCTCTTTTGCTCTCTCTCTCCCCTCTCTTTTGCTCTCTCTTCCCCCTCTCTTTTGATCTCCCTCTCTCCCCTCTCTTTTGCTCTCTCTCTTCCCTCTCTTTTGTTCTCTCTCTCCCCCTCTCTTTTACTATCTCTCCCCTCTATTTTGCTCTCTCCCCTCTTTCTTTTGCTCTCTCTCTCTCCCCTCTCTTTTGCTCTCTCTCTCACTTCTCTTTTGCTCTCTCCCCCTCTCTTTAGCTCTCTCCCCCTCTCTTTTGCTCTCTCTCCCTCTCTTTTGCTCTCTCTCCCCCTATCTTTTGCTCCCTCTCCCCCTTCTCTTTTGCTCTCTCTACCCCCTCTGTGTTGCTCTCCCCTCTCTTTGCTCTCCCCTCTCATTTGCTCTCCCTCTCCCCTCTCATTTGCTCTCTCTCTCTCCCCTCTCATTTGCTCTCCCTCTCTCCTCTCAGTCTATGTGTTGTTAATAAAAAAAAATTGAACTACAGAAAAAAATAAACATATTATAAAAAACAACAACTAATCCCTATGAAAATAAAAAAGTCCCACAAAATGAAAACACCCCCTAATCTAATGCTAAACTACCAATAGCCCTTAAAATGGCTTTGTGTAGTGCATTGCCCTAAGTTAAACAGCTCTTTTGCAGTTACCACAAATTCTATATCCCCCTTTAGTAAAACCCACCACCCATCAAACCCCCCAAAATAAATAAACCTAACACTAAAAAACATAAACTATCCATTTTATGGGCATTGCCCTTAAAATGACATTCAGCTCTTTTGCTGCCCATCCCTAATCTAAAAAAAAAAAAAAAAAAAAAACAATATTTTTAAAAAAAACTAAGTCTAAACCCCAAAAATTAAACCTAATATTAAATTAAGCTAAAATTACAGGAAATAAAAAAATCTAATATTACAGAAAATAAAAAAAAAACAAATTACCAAAGTTTACCTATTTAAACCTAATCCCTATGAAAATAAAAAAACACCTCCTAATCTAAGAATATACTGTCAGTAGCCCTTAAAAGGGCTTTTTGCAGGGCATTTCCCCAAGATAAACAGCTCTTTTGCAGAAAAAAAAGTGTAAGCCCCCCCTAACAGTAAACACCCCCACCCACCAAACCTCCCACAATTAAAGAAACTTACACTAAAAAACCTAAACTACCCATTGCCCTAAAAAGGGCATTTTAGCTCTTTTACTGCCCATTCCTAATCTAAATAAAACAAACCCCCTCAAAAAAGGGCAGAGCTAAAGACCACAGAGTTGAAGACCGGAGATACTGGTGCTGAAGACCGGCGACCCTGGAACTGAAGACCGGCGACCACGGAGCCATGGAGCGTGGAGGATCCTCTTTGTATGATCACCGCCGTACACTGAATAATGATTAAAGATGGTGTCCCTTGAATTCCTATTGGCTGATTTGATTCTTCATATTCAAATCAGCCAATAGTATGAGAGCTACTGAAATCCTACTGGCTGATTTAAACAGCCAATAGGATTTCAGTAGCTCTCATCCTCCGTTCTGGATTGTTCCTGGTAGAAGAAAAAAGAGGTCACCGCTTAGAAGAAGACTTCACCGCCTGGAACAGGACCTTCTCCGTCGGACTTCAGGAACGGTGAGTACCATGCTAAGGTTTTTTTGGGGGGGGTTGTTTTATTTAGATTAGGGATGGTCAGTAAAAGAGCTAAATGCCCTTTTAAGGGAAATGCCCAAACAAAATAACTTTTCAGGGCAATGGGTAGTTTAGGTTTTTTAGTGTTAGGTTCTTTTATTTTGGGGGTTTTGGTGTGTGGGGGATTACTGTTAGTGGGGACATAGACTTTTTTCTTCTTTAAAAGAGCTGTTTATCTTGGGGCAATACCCTACAAAAAGCCCTTTTAAGGGCTACTGGCAGTTTATTCTTAGATTAAGGGGTGTTTTTATTTTGGGGGGGCTTTTTCTATTTTCATAGGGATTAGGTTTAATTTTGTAAACTTTGGTAATTTGTTTTTTTATTTTCTGTAATGTTAGCCTTTTTTATTTTTTGTAATCTTAGCTTTTTTTTTTTGTAACTAGTATTTTTTAATTTAGTTAATTTGTGTTAATTTAGGGGGTGTTAGGTTAGGGTGCTTAGTAATTTAATTAGTTATTTGCGTTGTGGGTTTTGGCGGTTTAAGAGGTTAATCAGGTTTATTGCGATGTGGGGTTTTTGCGGTTTAAGGGTTAATAGGGTAAATAGAATTTTTGTGATGTGTGGGTTTTGCGGTTTAGGGGTTAATAGGTAAATTATGTTGATTGCGATATTGGGGTTTTGCGGTTTAGGGGTTAATAGGATAATTAGGTTTATTGCGATGTGGGTGGTTGACGGTTAAGGGATTAAGGGGTTAATTACTTTTTTATTTTGCGATGTGTGGGTTTGCGGTGTATGTGTTAATACTTCGTGTGGGAGTTTTTTTTTGTTTTTTTTTATTGCTCCATTTGCCTTCTCTGCATCTAGTTGAATTATTTTGTCTGTGCAATTATAGTATAGATTGGGTCACAATTATAGTATAGATTGGGTCACAATTATAGTATAGATTGGGTCACAATTATAGTATAGATTGGGTCACAATTATAGTATAGATTGGGTCACAATTATAGTATAGATTGGGTCACAATTATAGTATAGATTGGGTCACAATTATAGTATAGATTGGGTCACAATTATAGTATAGATTGGGTCACAATTATAGTATAGATTGGGTCATTCAGACTCCAGTAATAAACATACCGAATTATTCATAGCAGAGTGAAGCAGCTGCCACATTATATTTTTGTTCCTGGGCCAACAGCAACACCTTAGTAATCCTTAAAGGGACACTGAACACAACATTTTTCTTTTGTGATTCAGATAGAGCAGCAATTTTAGGCAACTTTCTAATTGACTCATATTATCAATTTGTCTTCGTTCTCTTGCTATCTTTATTTGAAAAAGAAGGCATCTAAGCTTTTTTGGGGTTCAGAACTCTGGAAAGCATGTTTTTATTGGTGGATGAATTTATCCACCAATCAGTAAGGACAACCCAAGTTGTTCACCAAAAATGGGCCGGCATCTAAACTTACATTCTTGCATTTCAAATAAAGATATAAAGAAAATTTGATAATAGGAGTAAATTAGAAAGTTGCTTAAAATTTCATGCTCAATCTGAATCCCGAAAAAAATTTTTTGGGTTCAGTGTCCCTTTAACCTAAAGCAATAATTATCCCAAGCAATTTCTATTGTGCATAGGGAACGTTAATAATTAATAATACACGCCTAGATTATGAGTTTTGCATTATGGCTGCTCGCTAATATTGTATACGTTATTTCCATTGCGTATCTTTTATGACGTAGGTATTACGAGTCTGAAAACAACCTTGTAACGCGTTGCAGTAACACGACTACCACGTTTATTTAATAAGTGTACCTCGGGCGCGTTAAAGATTCTCCCATAGAAATCAATGCTAAATGAAATAATCATGGATTTTTCATCTAACACTCAATCTCGCGAGAAATACACACTGCTCTGTCATATTACGTATACGAAATAATGCACAACAAAAACACAGCTCAAATGTAAAAACAACAATCGCTCACGCAACATAGCACATACGCATTCAACATTCACAATTGTAACCAAAAAATAATGCACAACATTTACACTAAACGACGAATCGCTAAATACGTTCAGATTTTGCAACACGGAACAAAACAACATGAAAAAAGAATTGCACACTGGTACACAAACAAAACATTCACATTGCAGATTATGTAATATTAGTACAAATAAACATTTACAGCACTTGAAAAATACGAGACCATCACAAATCAGCATTTACATTTACAGATACTAACAACGAAGCCTAAGCTTCAGGATAGAGAAAGTGCGCTAGCAAGCTAAAAGTATACACACCATATACAGATTAAAGTAAAAATTTAATGAGCATATAGAATATGATACACAAATATAAAAATACTAAAAATAGGGACGTCTCCCTGTGAGGTGGTGTAATTAGGGAAAAAATCCTAATAGAAATGCAGGTTAGAACCTATACATAAAGCGAATATTGCAGATACCAATTGATACTATTAATATAAAAAAAGGATTATGGCATAAAAATGATATAACAGTGATACATTAAAATAAAGCTAAAAAGACAAGCACCAAGTTCTTAAGTAACAACACAGTGCAATTGGCCGTATACAATTAAGCATCGATATTGGAACAGTGGAAAGAAAGTAACGGCTTATACCACAAATGGATACAGTTTACTGTACCGTGAGTCAAAGAGTGTTCGGAGGGTGTTACAGAGGGAAAGCAGTCCTTCGGTCAAGACTTGGACCGCGGCTACAGTAACTGCCGTTCCTAAAGACAGAAGTGTGCAAAACCTCTGCACATGTGAGTCGGCGTCTGACGTCACAGGCTTCTCATCGGCTACTCTCAGGATGTTTCTCGCTGCTCCAGCAGGGTAAAGGAAAAGCAGCTGATTGCTGTGTCCTGGTGGGAACTCTCTGTGAATGCAGACTTAGCTGCTGTAGATATATTTCTTGATCCAATGCGATAGTGGGGCTCAGGTTATCCCTCACCTTGGGATATTCAAAGAAGCTGGAAACCCGGGTTTTGAGTTGCAGTACAGACTGTACTGAAATATCCCTTACTGATTCAAAATAACAGTGTCACAGTGTCACAAATGCAAGCGACGCATTTCGCCCTCCCTTGGGCTTTATCAAGATGCATGTGACAGGTAACTGAGAGCCTTTTAAATGATCCATTCAGTTTTGATTGGTTGGTTAATTCAGTTGTGAAGGTAACACCCTCCAGGTAATTAAGGTGGTATCTCTTTTGCTTTCACCTTGGAGATTGTAATTCTTTAGTCGTTTGAGGTAACACCCTCCCTGTAATTAAGGTGGTATGTGCTTAATTCATTCGTTATAGATTCTTTGTGCTTGTCTAATATAAAAAAAACATTTTCATAAAAATATATCTATACAATACATCATCGCTATCAGTGATATTATGACCTAAGGCCATAATGAATTTGCTGTATTGATACCTTGCAGATATAATTCTAAACCAAGAAAATATAAATATCTACCATGAGTGAACAAATGTGTTAAAAAGGGGTTTATATGACAAGTTGATGAAACTGCATTAGTGCATAATATTAGGAAAAGGAGTGAGTGAATCAATAAATAGTGGTATATTAGAAGTTACAGGGCTAAAAAATAATTACACATATAATAAAACAAATCTCAATTGGAAATAAATAATGTGCCTATATAAATAAGGTGCTACTGGGTTAATCTATTCAAATAAAAATGGAGAGAGGTCCAGTTCTGAGTTGAGTCCATTTGGGAACAAAGTGTTATATTTATAAATCAATTCAGCCTCTTGTATTAAAAGTGTTTTCTCAGTATTACCACCTCTCCAGTGTCCTTTAACCTTTTTAATCCCCCAAAATTTAAGTTCTTTAGTGTCCCTGTGGTGTTTGTCTTTAAAGTGTTTATATAGTGAGGTGTCATCCCTACCCTTTTCTATACATAATAAGTGCTCCCTAATCCTATCCTTTAGGGATCTAGTGGTTTCACCAAAATAAAAAAGATTACACGAGCATTTTAGAGCATAGATAATGTTTTTATGGTTGCACCTAATTAAATCTTTAATTTGAAAATTAGTATCTGAACTGTTAATTTGTAAGGCCTTTAGTTTGGAACTGTGTTTACAGGCCTTACAGGTATAGCAAGGAAAAAAGCCCATTGGTATTTTACCCTCTAGATCTTTTAGGATTGAATTTTTATTCTTTTTCAGTTCACTGGGAGCTAGCTGCATTTTAAAATTGTTCGCTCTTCTAAAAATAAAGGTTGGTTTATCTGCCAAATGTTTCCCAATTATATTACCCTCCTTTAAAAGGGGCCAGTGTTTCTTTATTATCTTTTTGATTATATTATAATCTGCACTGTAATCCGCAACAAGAGGAACATTAATTAGATCATTCTCTTCTCTTTTTTTAGTTTTATATTCTAACAGTTCATTTCTGTTGGTTAGACGTGCTTTAGAGATTGCATTTTCAATTTTAGATTTCTCATATCCCCTTTCCTCAAATGTTTTTGCTATTAAAGTGACTTGATTCTCAAAATCTTCTATTCTTGAGCAATTTCTTTTAATACGTAATGTTTGTCCATAGGGGATATTATCCTTCCAAGTTTGCAGATGGCAACTTTCTGCATGAATTAGATTATTACAATCGACTGGTTTGAAGTGGGTTTTAGTTTCTAATTTATCTTTAATTGCCATAATTTCCAAATCGAGGAAATTGACCTTAGTGTAACTATGATGACTTATAAATTTAAGGCCATAGTTATTAGAATTCATCCGCTCAAACAGTTTAATAAGTTCATTCTCGGGACCTTTCCATATTTAAAACAAATCATCTATATAGCGCTTATAGAGCACGAGGTTCGCACCAAGAGGGTCCTTGTTGAAGAATTCTTCTTCCCAAAATCCCATAAATAAATTGGCATAACTCGGTGCGAACCTCGTGCCCATGGCTGTACCCTCTATCTGTCTGTAGAACTTACTATCAAAAGAGAAAAAATTATGTTCTAATATATATTGAATGCTTTTTAATATAAAGTCACTTTGTTTTATTTCCATGTTGGTGTCTTTATCTAAAAAAATTCTTACAGCTGCTATTCCCTGTTGGTGATTGATCACAGTGTACAGTGATGATACATCGCATGTTGCGATTATCATTCCATCCTCCCATTTTATAGAATTTAAAATATTTAATAATTGAGTTGAGTCTTTCAAATGTGAGTTTAAATTAATTACATAAGGTTGCAGAAATCAATCTATATATTGAGATAGGTTGGCGGAGATCGAGTTGATCCCAGAGATAATGGGCCTCCCTGGTGGATTTATGAGGCATTTGTGCACTTTCGGGAGGAAATAAAAGATGGGGATTTTGGAATGTTTAGGTGTTAAATAATTGAATTCACGTTCATTAAGTAGTCCTTCAGATTTTCCTTCTATAAGAATTTTGTTTAATATTTTACTGAATTTATCTGTAGGATTTAATGGTAGTACTTCATATGTTTTCTTATCATTTAACAATCTATAGGCCTCAACCATATATTTTTCTGTATCCATTATTACAACCCCCCCACCCTTATCCGTCGGCTTTATGGTCACCTCTAGGTCTTTCTGCATTTTTGTTAGTACCTCTCTTTCTTTCTTATTGATATTTTGCTTCCTAATATGAGGTAGCTCACATTTCTTGATATCGTTTAAAACTATTTTCTCAAAGGTATCAAGATAGTTACCCTTTGAGGAAGCTGGATAAAACCGCGATTTGGGTTTTAAATCTGTGTGTTTGAATTTATCAACTACTTTGTTAGGAATGGTACTTTGTTTCTCTAGTGGGCCTTTCATAAAAAAACGTTTCAAAGTTAGATTTCTGACGAACTTCTTGATATGTATGTGAGTGTTAAACTTACTCATCCTAGTGGTAGGTGCATAGAAGAGGCCTAAATTAAGTAATTTCTCCTGTTCTTTTGTCAGATTTGCTTTACTTAAATTGAAAATCCCACTTTTCTTATTACTGTTATCTATCTCAATCTTTTTGGGTCGTTTAGACCTTCCTCCCCCTCTTCTTCCTCTAAATTTCTTTTTCTTCTCTGCATCTGTTCTGCTTCTTTTTTTTGTAAGTTTTTTGAAGAGCCCTCTCTTAGAGGGCTGTGGCCTAAAAAAGGCGATTTAACATCTGATCTAATTTTTTCTGTGTTTGTCAAATCTTCTCTTAGAGGGAGAAACCTATTTTGTGTGGGAGTTATAAATTCCCTATTATTTTGTCTCATGTCTCTCGGTTTGTAGACATTTCTATGTCTGGGATATTCCCAATCGTTCTGATCGTGGTTATGATTACTTCTCTGATAATCATAATCATGATTAAAATTACTATGATGATAGCCATAATTATTAGTCCGATATCCATTATTATGGTTTTGATATTCAAAACGGTTTTGATATCCTTGATTGCGTTGTCGGTAGTGTTCTGAATTCCAATGATTTGGATTTCTATAGTGATAATTACGTCTATAATAATTATTATTCTCCTGATTTTGGTTGTAATTAGAATGGCTAGTGTTATAACTAGCGTGTTGAGAATAATGTTGTTGATTATAATTTCTGGAAGGATTTTCTTTTTTATTATTTCTATTTTGAAGTTTTTTAGATTCTTGCTGATCTATCTCTCTATGTGTTTCTGTAGTTTTAACAGTATTGTCCTTAATATCCCTTTCCAATTTGCCCCATTTTGATCTTAGTAGATCTTTACTTAAATTATCTAATTTATTAATTATTACTTTTTGTTTTTCTTTAAATTCAGTTTCTTCCTTCAAACCCTTTAATTTTTCTTTTAGATCAGAAATGTTAGTCTCTATAGTTAGTAATGTTTCTTTACGGGATTTTTTTAAAATTTCTATAAGCCCCCTAGAGGTTGGATTGAGTGTGTCAGTCCATTCTGCCTGTAGTTCTTCACTTAATGTAAAGGTGCAGTTTTTACTGAACTGTAAACCTCTAGGGATAATACCCTTACTCGTGTACCTATTTAGGAATACTAACTCCATTTTTTGTTTTAATTCTTTTATCATAGATGATTCTAGTTCGTTCATCAAATCAGATAGATTGGGAATAGAGAGATTGTTATGTGTAGTGGACTTACTGTCACTGATTAGTTCCAAGTAAATTTTATCCCTAAAATCAAATAGGTCTTCCATAATGCTGTAAAAAATATACAATAATATTAAGATAAGAGAAGTAGGATATGGTGTCCAAAGCAGCACACTAAAAGTCAGAGATAGAGTGAAAACAAATTGAATTGAGTGATTTAGTGCGCGCTAAAGGATGGTATTACTAAACACTACTCTAAAGATACAATCTCTGTATGTATCAAACACAAGTTAATCACCAACAACGAAGCCTAAGCTTCAGGATAGAGAAAGTGCGCTAGCAAGCTAAAAGTATACACGCCATATACAGATTAAAGTAAAAATTTAATGAGCATAGTCCCTATTTTTAGTATTTTTATATTTGTGTATCATATTCTATATGCTCATTAAATTTTTACTCTAATCTGTATATGGTGTGTATACTTTTAGCTTGCTAGCGCACTTTCTCTATCCTGAAGCTTAGGCTTTGTTGTTGGTGATTAACTTGTGTTTGATACATACAGAGATTGTATCTTTAGAGTAGTGTTTAGTAATACCATCCTTTAGCGCGCACTAAATCACTCAATTCAATTTGTTTTCACTCTATCTCTGACTTTTAGTGTGCTGCTTTGGACACCATATCCTACTTCTCCTATCTTAATATTATTGTATATTTTTTACAGCATTATGGAAGACCTATTTGATTTTAGGGATAAAATTTACTTGGAACTAATCAGTGACAGTAAGTCCACTACACATAACAATCTCTCTATTCCCAATCTATCTGATTTGATGAACGAACTAGAATCATCTATGATAAAAGAATTAAAACAAAAAACAGAATTTATGCTTACCTGATAAATTACTTTCTCCAACGGTGTGTCCGGTCCACGGCGTCATCCTTACTTGTGGGATATTCTCCTCCCCAACAGGAAATGGCAAAGAGCCCAGCAAAGCTGGCCATATAGTCCCTCCTAGGCTCCGCCTACCCCAGTCATTCGACCGACGGACAGGAGGAAATATATATAGGAGAAACCATATGGTAACGTGGTGACTGTAGTTAGAGAAAATAATTCATCAGACCTGATTAAAAAACCAGGGCGGGCCGTGGACCGGACACACCGTTGGAGAAAGTAATTTATCAGGTAAGCATAAATTCTGTTTTCTCCAACATAGGTGTGTCCGGTCCACGGCGTCATCCTTACTTGTGGGAACCAATACCAAAGCTTTAGGACACGGATGAAGGGAGGGAGCAAATCAGGTCACCCAAACGGAAGGCACCACGGCTTGCAAAACCTTTCTCCCAAAAATAGCCTCCGAAGAAGCAAAAGTATATAATTTAAAAAAAAAAATTTGGTCAACAGGAACCTCATTCTTGAAGGCCCATGTGGAAGCCACAGCCCTAGTGGAGTGAGCTGTGATACTTTCAGGAGGCTGCCGTCCGGCAGTCTCAAAAGCCAATCTGATGATGCTTTTAAACCAAAAGGAAAGAGAGGTAGAAGTTGCTTTTTTACCTCTCCTTTAACCAGAATAAACAACAAACAAAGAAGATGTTTGTCTAAAATCTTCAGTAGCCTCTAAATAGAATTTTAGAGCACGGACAACGTCCAAATTGTGTAACAAACGTTCCTTCTATGAAACTGGATTCGGACACAAAGAAGGTACAACTATCTTCTAGTTAATATTTTTGTTGGAAACAACCTTCGGAAGAAAACCAGGCTCAGTACGTAAAACCACCTTATCTGCATGGACCAGATAGGGCGGAGAACACTGCAGAGCAGATAACTCAGAAACTCTTCTAGCGGAAGAAATTGCAACCTAAAACAAAACTTTCCAAGATAATAACTTAATATCTACGGAATGTAAGGGTTCAAACGGAACCCCTTGAAGAACTGAAAGAACTAGATTAAGACTCCAGGGAAGAGTCAAAGGTCTGTAAACAGGCTTGATTCTAACCAGAGCCTGAACAAACGCTTAAACGTCTGGCACAGCTGCCAGCCTTTTGTGAAGTAAAACAGATAAAGCAGAGATCTGTCCCTTCAGAGAACTTGCAGAAAATCCTTTCTCCAAACCTTCTTGTAGAAAGGAAAGAATCTTAGGAATTTTTATCTTGTTCCATGGGAATCCTTTAGATTCACACCAACAGATATATTTTTTCCATATATTATGGTAAATTTTTCTAGTTACAGGCTTTCTAGCCTGAATAAGAGTATCTATTACAGAATCTGAAAACCCACGCTTTGATAAAATCAAGCGTTCAAACTCCAAGCAGTCAGTTGGAGGAAAACCAGATTCGGATGTTCGAATGGACCCTGAATAAGAAGGTCCTGTCTCAAAGGTAGCTTCCATGGTTTAGCCGATGACACATTCACCAGGTCTGCATACCAAGTCCTGCGTGGCCACACAGGAACTATCAAGATCACCGAAGCCCTCTCCAGATTGATCCTGGCTACCAGCCTGGGAATGAGAGGAAACGGTGGGAATACATAAGCTAGGTTGAAGATCCAAGGTGCTACTATTGTATCCAATAGAGTCGCCTTGGGATCCCTGGATTTGGACCCGTAACAAGGGACCTTGAAGTTCTGACGAGAGGCCATCAGAACCATGTCTGGAATGCCCCATAATTGAGTTATTTGGGCAAAGATTTCCAGATGGAGTTCCCACTCCCCCGGATGCTCCTCCATCGCCAGGGAACTCCTTGTTTCCCCCTGATGGTTGATATATGTAACAGTCGTCATGATGTCTGATTGAAACCTTATGAATTTGGCCTTTGCTAGTCAAGGCCAAGCCTTGAGAGCATTGAATATCGCTCTCAGTTCCAGAATGTTTATCGGGAGAAGAGATTCTTCCCGAGACCATAGACCCTGAGCTTTCAGGGGTTCCCCGACCGCGCCCCAGCCCACCAGACTGGCGTCGGTCGTGACAATGACCTACTCTGGTCTGCGGAAGCTCATTCCCTGTGACAGGTTGTGAGCATGCACAGGTGTAATGGTCTTAGATGAATTCGTGCAAAAGGAACTATGTCCCTTGCCGCAACCATCAAACCTATTACTTCCATGCACTGCGCTATGGAAGGAAGAAGAACAGAATGAAGTACCTGACAAGAGCTTAGAAGTTTTGATTTTCTGGCCTCTGTCAGAAAAACCTTCATTTCTAAGGAAACTATTATTGTTCCCAAGAAGGGAACTCTTGTTGACGGGGACAGAGAACTTTTTTCTATGTTCACTTTCCACCTGTGAGATCTGAGAAAGGCTAGGACAATGTCCGTATGAGCCCTTGCTTTTGACAGAGACGACACTTGAATCAGGATGTCGTCCAAGTAAGGTACTACTGCAATGCCCCTTGGTCTTAGCACCGCTAGAAGGGACCCTAGTACCTTTGTGAAAATCCTTGGAGCAGTGGCTAATCCGAATGGAAGTGCCACAAACTGGTAATGTTTGTCCAGAAAGGCGAACCTTAGGAACCGAAAATGTTCCTTGTGGATAGGAATACGTAGGTACGCATCCTTTAAGTCCACCGTGGTCATGAATTGACCTTCCTGGATGGTAGGAAGGATCGTTCGAATGGTTTCCATTTTGAACGATGAAACCCTTAGAAACTTGTTTAGAATCTTGAGATCTAAAATTGGTCTGAATGTTCCCTCTTTTTTGGGAATTATGAACAGGTTGGAGTAAAAACCCATCCCTTGTTCTCCTAATGGAACAGGATGAATCACTCCCATGCTTAACAGGTCTTCTACACAGTGTAAGAATGCCTGTTCGAAGATAATTGAGACCTGTGGAACCTTGCCCTTGGGGGTAGTTCCCTGAATTCCAGGAGATAACCTTGAGAAACTATTTCTAGCACCCAAGGATCCTGAACATCTCTTGCCCAAGCCTGAGCAAAGAGAGAAAGTCTGCCCCCCACCAGATCCGGTCCCAGATCGGGGGCCAACACTTCATGCTGTTTTGGTAGCAGTGGCAGGTGACTTGGCCTGCTTACCCTTGTTCCAGCCTTGCATCGGCCTCCAGGCTGGCTTGGTTTGAGAAGTATTACCCTCTTGCTTAGAGGGTGTAGAATTTGAGGCTGGTCCGTTTCTGCGAAAGGGACGAAAATTTGGTTTATTTTTAGCCTTAAAAGACCTATCCAGAGGAAGGGCGTGGCCCTTTCCCCCAGTGATGTCTGAAATAATCTCTTTCAAGTCAGGGCCAAACAGTGTTTTACCCTTGAAAGGGATGTTAAGCAAAAGCGCTCTGCGCGCCACGATAGCAAACCCTGAATTATTCGCCGCTAATCTAGCTAATTGCAAAGCGGCATCTAAAATAAAAGAGTTAGCCAATTTAAAAGCTTGAACTCTGTCCAAAACCTCCTCGTACGAAGATTCTTTATTGAGCGACTTTTCTAGTTCTTCGAACCAGAAACACGCAGCTGTAGTGACAGGAACAATGCATGAAATTGGTAGTAGAAGGTAACCTTGCTGAACAAACATCTTTTTAAGCAAACCCTCTAACCTTAAATCCATAGGATCTTGAAAGCACAACTATCTTCTATAGGAATAGAAGTGCGTTTGTTTAGAGTAGAAACCGCCCCCTCGACCTTGGGGACTGTATGCCATAAGTCCTTTCTGGGGTCGACTATAGGAAATAATTTCTTAAATATAGGGGGAGGACAAAAGGTATGCCGGGCCTTTCCCACTCCTTATTTACTATGTCCGCCACCCGCTTGGGTATAGGAAAAACATCGGGGGGCACCGGAACCTCTAGGAACTTGTCCATCTTACCTAATTTCTCTGGAATGACCAAATTGTCACAATCATCCAGAGTAGATAATACCTCCTTAAGTAGTGCGTGGAGATGTTCTAATTAAAATTTAAAAGTTACAATATCAGGTTCTGCTTGTTGAGAAATTTTCCCTGAATCTGAAATTTCTCCCTCAGACAAAACCTCCCTCCTGGCCCCTTCAGATAGGTGTGAGGGTATGTCAGAACAGATATCATCAGCGTCCTCTTGCTCTTCAGTGTTTAAAACAGAGCAATCACGCTTTCTCTGATAAGTAGGCATTTTGGAAAAAATGCATGCAATAGAATTATCCATTACAGCCATTAAGTGTTGTATGGTAATAAGTATTGGCGCACTAGATGTACTAGGGGCCTCTTGTGTGGGCAAAACTGGTGTAGACACAGAAGGGGATGATGCAGTACCATGCTTACTCCCCTCATTAGAGGAATCATCTTGGGCAATATCATATCTATGGCATTATTATCCCTACTTTGTTTGGACATTATGACACAAATATATCACATATATTTAAAAGGGGAGACACATTGGCTTTCATACATATAGAACATCGTTATCTGATGGTTCAGACATGTTAAACAGGCTTAAACTTGTCAACAAAGCACAAAAAACGTTTTACAATAAAACCGTTACTGTCCCTTTAAATTTTAAACTGAACACACTTTATTACTGAATATGTGAAAAAGTATGAAGGAATTGTTCAAAATTCACCAAAATTTCACCACAGTAACTTAAAGCCTTAAAAGTATTGCACACCAAATTTGAAAGCTTTAACCCTTAAAATAACGGAACCGGAGCCGTTTTTACATTTAACCCCTATACAGTCCCAGGTATCTGCTTTGCTGAGACCCAACCAAGCCCAGAGGGGAATACGATACCAAATGATGCCTTCTATAAGCTTTTTCAGTGGTTCTTAGCTCCTCACAAATGCATCTGCATGCCATGCTTTCCAAAAACAACTGCGCATTAGAGGCGCGAAAATGAGGCTCTGTCTATGACTAGAAAAGGCCCCCAGTGAAAAAGGTGTCCAATACAGTGCCTGCCATTTTTATTAAAACAATCCCCAAGATTTAACAACTATTAAAAGTAATAATCTGCCAAATATACTTAGTAAAGTAATCGTTTTAGCCCAGAAAAATGTCTACCAGTTTTTTAAGCCCTAATGAAGCCCTTTATTCTTTTACTTAAACTAAGAAAATGGCTTACCGGTTCCCATAGGGAAAATGACAGCTTCCAGCATTACCAAGTCTTGTTAGAAATGTGTCATACCTCAAGCAGCAAAGTCTGCCCACTGTTTCCCCCAACTGAAGTTACTTCATCTCAACAGTCCTGTGTGGAAACAGCCATCGATTTTAGTAACGGTTGCTAAAATCATTTTCCTCTTACAAACTGAAATCTTCATCTCTTTTCTGTTCCAGAGTAAATAGTACATACCAGCACTATTTTAAAATAACAAACTCTTGATTGAAGAACAAAAACTACATTTAAACACCAAAAAACTCTAAGCCATCTCCGTGGAGATGTTGCCTGTGCAACGGCAAAGAGAATGACTGGGGTAGGCGGAGCCTAGGAGGGACTATATGGCCAGCTTTGCTGGGCTCTTTGCCATTTCCTGTTGGGGAGGAGAATATCCCACAAGTAAGGATGACGCCGTGGACCGGACACACCTATGTTGGAGAAAATGGAGTTAGTATTCCTAAATAGGTACACGAGTAAGGGTATTATCCCTAGAGGTTTACAGTTCAATAAAAACTGCACCTTTACATTAAGTGAAGAACTACAGGCAGAATGGACTGACACACTCAATCCAACCTCTAGGGGGCTTATAGAAATTTTTAAAAAATCCCGTAAAGAAACATTACTAACTATAGAGACTAACATTTCTGATCTAAAAGAAAGATTAAAGGGTTTGAAGGAAGAAACTGAATTTAAAGAAAAACAAAAAGTAATAATTAATAAATTAGATAATTTAAGTAAAGATCTACTAAGATCAAAATGGGGCAAATTGGAAAGGGATATTAAGGACAATACTGTTAAAACTACAGAAACACATAGAGAGATAGATCAGCAAGAATCTAAAAAACTTAAAAATAGAAATAACAAAAAAGAAAATCCTTCCAGAAATTATAATCAACAACATTATTCTCAACACGCTAGTTATAACACTAACCATTCTAATTACAACCAAAATCAGGAGAATAATAATTATTATAGACGTAATTATCACAACTATAGAAATCCAAATCATTGGAATTCAGAACACTACTGACAACGCAATCAAGGATATCAAAACCGTTTTGAATATCAAAACCATAATAATGGATATCGGACTAATAATTATGGCTATCATCATAGTAATTTTAATCATGATTATGATTATCAAAGAAGTAATCATAACCACGATCAGAACGATTGGGAATATCCCAGACATAGAAATGTCTACAAACCGAGAGACATGAGACAAAATAATAGGGAATTTATAACTCCCACACAAAATAGGTTTCTCCCTCTAAGAGAAGATTTGACAAACACAGACAAAATTAGATCAGATGTTAAATCGCCTTTTTTAGGCCACAGCCCTCTAAGAGAGGGCTCTTCAAAAAACTTACAAAAAAAAGAAGCAGAACAGATGCAGAGAAGAAAAAGAAATTTAGAGGAAGAAGAGGGGGAAGAAGGTCTAAACGACCCAAAAAGATTGAGATAGATAACAGTAATAAGAAAAGTGGGATTTTCAATTTAAGTAAAGCAAATCTGACAAAAGAACAGGAGAAATTACTTAATTTAGGCCTCTCCTATGCACCTACCACTAGGATGAGTAAGTTTAACACTCACATACATATCAAGAAGTTTGTCAGAAATCTAACTTTGAAACGTTTTTTTATGAAAGGCCCACTAGAGAAACAAAGTACCATTCCTAACAAAGTAGTTGATAAATTCAAACACACAGATTTAAAACCCAAATCGCGGTTTTATCCAGCTTCCTCAAAGGGTAACTATCTTGATACCTTTGAGAAAATAGTTTTAAACGATATCAAGAAATGTGAGCTACCTCATATTAGGAAGCAAAATATCAATAAGAAAGAAAGAGAGGTACTAACAAAAATGCAGAAAGACCTAGAGGTGACCATAAAGCCGACGGATAAGGGTGGGGGGGTTGTAATAATGGATACAGAAAAAAATATGGTTGAGGCCTATAGATTGTTAAATGATAAGAAAACATATGAAGTACTACCATTAAATCCTACAGATAAATTCAGTAAAATATTAAACAAAATTCTTATAGAAGGAAAATCTGAAGGACTACTTAATGAACGTGAATTCAATTATTTAACACCTAAACATTCCAAAATCCCCATCTTTTATTTCCTCCCGAAAGTGCACAAATGCCTCATAAATCCACCAGGGAGGCCCATTATCTCTGGGATCAACTCGATCTCCGCCAACCTATCTCAATATATAGATCGATTTCTGCAACCTTATGTAATTAATTTAAACTCACATTTGAAAGACTCAACTCAATTATTAAATATTTTAAATTCCATAAAATGGGAGGATGGAATGATAATCGCAACATGCGATGTATCATCACTGTACACTGTGATCAATCACCAACAAGGAATAGCAGTTTTAAAAAAATTTTTAGATAAAGACACCAACATGGAAATCAAACAAAGTGACTTTATATTAAAAAGCATTCAATATATATTAGAACATAATTTTTTCTCTTTTGATAGTAAGTTCTACACACAGATAGAGGGTACAGCCATGGGCACGAGGTTCGCACCGAGTTATGCCAATTTATTTATGGGATTTTGGGAAGAAGAATTCTTCAACAAGGACCCTCTCGGTGCGAACCTCGTGCTCTATAAGTGCTATATAGATGATTTGTTTTTAATATGGAAAGGTCCCGAGAATGAACTTATTAAACTGTTTGAGCGGATGAATTCTAATAACTATGGCCTTAAATTTATAAGTCATCATAGTTACACTAAGGTCAATTTCCTCGATTTGTAAATTATGGCAATTAAAGATAAATTAGAAACTAAAACCCACTTCAAACCAGTCGATTGTAATAATCTAATTCATGCAGAAAGTTGCCATCTGCAAACTTGGAAGGATAATAATAATAATATCCCCTATGGACAAACATTACGTATTAAAAGAAATTGCTCAAGAATAGAAGATT
Organism: Bombina bombina; assembly: GCF_027579735.1. NCBI lineage: Eukaryota > Metazoa > Chordata > Amphibia > Anura > Bombinatoridae > Bombina > Bombina bombina. Next base: position 340,507,227 of record NC_069506.1, read on the forward strand.
TTGAGAATCAAGTCACTTTAATAGCAAAAAAATTTGAGGAAAGGGGATATGAGAAATCTAAAATTGAAAATGCAATCTCTAAAGCACGTCTAACCAACAGAAATGAACTGTTAGAATATAAAACTAAAAAAAGAGAAGAGAATGATCTAATTAATGTTCCTCTCGTTACGGATTACAGTGCAGATTATAATATAATCAAAAAGATAATAAAGAAACACTGGCCCCTTTTAAAGGAGGATAATATAATTGGGAAACATTTGGCAGATAAACCAACCTTTATTTTTAGAAGAGCAAACAATTTTAAAATGCAGCTAGCTCCCAGTGAACTGAAAAAGAATAAAAATTCAATCCAAAAAGATCTAGAGGGTAAAATACCAATGGGCTTTTTTCCTTGCTATACCTGTAAGGCCTGTAAACACAGTTCCAAACTAAAGGCCTTACAAATTAACAGTTCAGATACTAATTTTCAAATTAAAGATTTAATTAGGTGCAACCATAAAAACATTATCTATGCTCTAAAATGCTCGTGTAATCTTTTTTATTTTGGTGAAACCACTAGATCCCTAAAGGATAGGATTAGGGAGCACTTATTATGTATAGAAAAGGGTAGGGATGACACCTCACTATATAAACACTTTAAAGACAAACACCACAGGGACACTAAAGAACTTAAATTTTGGGGGATTAAAAAGGTTAAAGGACACTGGAGAGGTGGTAATACAAGAGGCTGAATTGATTTATAAATATAACACTTTGTTCCCAAATGGACTCAACTCAGAACTGGACCTCTCTCCATTTTTATTTGAATAGATTAACCCAGTAGCACCTTATTTATATAGGCACATTATTTATTTCCAATTGAGATTTGTTTTATTATATGTGTAATTATTTTTTAGCCCTGTAACTTCTAATATACCACTATTTATTTATTCACTCACTCCTTTTCCTAATATTATGCACTAATGCAGTTTCATCAACTTGTCATATAAACCCCTTTTTAACACATTTGTTCACTCATGGTAGATATTTATATTTTCTTGGTTTAGAATTATATCTGCAAGGTATCAATACAGCAAATTCATTATGGCCTTAGGTCATAATATCACTGATAGCGATGATGTATTGTATAGATATATTTTTATGAAAATGTTTTTTTTATATTAGACAAGCACAAAGAATCTATAACGAATGAATTAAGCACATACCACCTTAATTACAGGGAGGGTGTTACCTCAAACGACTAAAGAATTACAATCTCCAAGGTGAAAGCAAAAGAGATACCACCTTAATTACCTGGAGGGTGTTACCTTCACAACTGAATTAACCAACCAATCAAAACTGAATGGATCATTTAAAAGGCTCTCAGTTACCTGTCACATGCATCTTGATAAAGCCCAAGGGAGGGCGAAACGCGTTGCTTGCATTTGTGACACTGTGACACTGTTATTTTGAATCAGAAAGGGATATTTCAGTACAGTCTGTACTGTAACTCAAAACCAGGGTTTCCAGCTTCTTTGAATATCCCAAGGTGAGGGATAACCTGAGCCCCACTATCGCATTGGATCAAGAAATATATCTACAGCAGCTAAGTCTGCATTCACAGAGAGTTCCCACCAGGACACAGCAATCAGCTGCTTTTCCTTTACGCTGCTGGAGCAGCGAGAAACATCCTGAGAGTAGCCGATGAGAAGCCTGTGACGTCAGACGCCGACTCACATGTGCAGAGGTTTTGCACACTTCTGTCTTCAGGAACAGCAGTTACTGTAGCCGCGGTCCAAGTCTTGACCGAAGGACTGCTTTCCCTCGGTAAAACCCTCAGAACACTCTTTGACTCACGGTACAGTAAACTGTATCCATTTGTGGTATAAGCCGTTACTTTCTTTCCACTGTTCCAATATCGATGCTTAATTGTATACGGCCACTTGCACTGTGTTGTTACTTAAGAACTTGGTGCTTGTCTTTTTAGCTTTATTTTAATGTATCACTGTTATATCATTTTTATGCCATAATCCTTTTTTTATATTAATAGTATCAATTGGTATCTGCAATATTTGCTTTATGTATAGGTTCTAACCTGCATTTCTATTAGGATTTTTTCCCTAATTACACCACCTCACAGGGAGACGTCCCTATTTTTAGTATTTTTATATTTGTGTATCATATTCTATATGCTCATTAAATTTTTACTTTAATCTGTATATGGTGTGTATACTTTTAGCTTGCTAGCGCACTTTCTCTATCCTGAAGCTTAGGCTTCGTTGCTGGTGATTAACTTGTGTTTGATACATACAGAGATTGTATCTTTAGAGTAGTGTTTAGTAATACCATCCTTTAGCGCGCACTAAATCACTCAATTCAATTTATTTACAGATACTACTTTTGGAGAATGTTATGCAAAACGATCACTATGACATCATCGCATTATACACATTACACAAACTCAATATGAACATGCGCAAATTAAAACAAATACTCCACATTGCACACATAATAATTACTAAGAAAGCACACCTGAACCTCTTTTACTTCTGTGATTAACCTTGTATCTATGCCTCTGCAAAATGATGAACTTATTTCATTTCTTTTCACAGACCTGCATTTCAGCCAATCAGTGATCACTCCTGGGTAACTACACTGCATGAGCTCAAGGTTTTCTTGATAAAACACATTAACTAATGCCCTCTAGTGGTCAAAATGCATTCAGATTAGAGGCACACTTTAAGGTCTAAGAAATGAGCAGATGAACCTCCTAGGTTTAGCTTTCAACTAAGAACACCAAGAGAACAAAGATAAACTGGGGATAAAAGTTTAATAGAAATTAGAAGAAATTTGCATTTCATATTTAAATCATTAATATTTTACTTGACTTGACTGTCCCTTTAAGCAAGAACATATGCTAACATATACTAATCCTTAGAGCTTGTTGGTATATCTACACATACTTGTTAAAACAAGAAAATATTTGAATTTGATACTAAGCCTGTATGCCATATTTCACTTGACGTGTTAAATAAAGTCTATTTTTTAAAGCTACATTATAGTGTTTGAATTTTTTAAGAAATACATTTTATTTAGAAGGTTTATGAAAGCAGAACATTCGCTTACATGATTTGGAGAGAGTCTAACATTTTAAACAACATTCACACTTCTTTGTCTCGTTATATTGTTATCCTTTGCAGAGAGGTTTATCTAGGACTACTCTGCTGATTGGTGGCTGCATATACCTACCGATTGTCATTGACTCACCCATGTGTTTACTTAAAATAAAGTAGTGTATTGATGCTCATTCAACACATTATACCAAGAGACTGAAGCACATTTGAGAATAGAAGATAATTGCAAACCTGTTTAAAAATGTATGTGAAATAAAAAAATAAAAAAACGGGTTTCATGTCCTTTTAAGAGTTACATTAGAAATATGTGCTCACAATACTATATTTGGAGATTAACAATGTGGAAGTCATACATGACACCATACTGAGCATCTCATATATTTATCATATGATAAAGGTCAATGCATATTGATTATTTTATTCAAATGCAAAATTATATATGTAGAAAATTCAATACAACACATTAATTATTTAGTAAAGTGAAAATATTGTTGACAAACATATTAAACAAATTGAGATATTAGCACTTGCCTCAAAATTTATTCTGCATGAAAAACATATTTCCTTTATTTGTTTCTTCAACGAGACAGCCATCAAAAGATATTTTTGTGTTCTTTATCAGCTATGGTTCAACAATGTACATGACTGACACAATCCATAATCCAAGAAAGTCATGGTTTTAAACTTGTGTTCTCATTCGCAACATGGCGCATCAGAGATCATGTAAAAAACTTAATCCAATCAAAGGATGGATTTTACAGCTTTGAATGTGACGTCTTAAGTAGTGATGTCGTGAATAGTTCGCCGGCGAATAGTTCCCGGTGAACATTGCATGTTCGCGTTCGCCGCTGCGGGCGAACATATGCGATGTTCGATCCGCCCCTATTCGTCATCATTGAGTAAACTTTGACCCTGTATCTCACAGTCTGTAGACACATTCCAGCCAATCAGCAGCAGACCCTCCCTCCCAGACCCTCCCAGCTCCTGAACAGCAGCAATTTAACCCCTTAATGACCGCAGCACTTTTCCATTTTCTGTCCGTTTGGGACCAAGGCTATTTTTACATTTCTGCGGTGTTTGTGTTTAGCTGTAATTTTCCTCTTACTCATTTACTGTACCCACACATATTATATACCGTTTTTCTCGCCATTAAATGGACTTTCTAAAGATACCATTATTTTTATCATATCTTATAATTTACTATAAAAATTTTTATAAAATATGAGGAAAAAATTGAAAAAAAACACACTTTTTTAACTTTGACCCTCAAAATCTCCTACACTTCAACAACTACCCAAAAAACTCCCATGCTAAATAGTTTCTAAATGTTGTCCTGAGTTTAGAAAATACTCAATGTTTACATGTTCTTTGCTTTTTTGTTCTGCGGTGTTTGTGTTTAGCTGTAATTTTCCTCTTACTCATTTACCTGTACCCACACATATTATATACCGTTTTTCTCGCCATTAAATGGACTTTCTAAAGATACCATTATTTTTATCATATCTTATAATTTACTATAAAAATTTTTATAAAATATGAGGAAAAAATTGAAAAAAAACACACTTTTTTAACTTTGACCCTCAAAATCTCCTACACTTCAACAACTACCAAAAAAACTCCCATGCTAAATAGTTTCTAAATTTTGTCCTGAGTTTAGAAATACTCAATGTTTACATGTTCTTTGCTTTTTTTGCAAGTTATAGGGCAATAAGTACAAGTAGCACTTTGCTATTTCCAAAAAAATTTTAAAAAAATTAGCGATAGTTACATTGGAACACTGATATCTGTCAGGAATCCCTGATTAACCCTTCACATATATATATTTTTTAAAAGAACACAACCTAAGGTATTAAACATGGGGTATTTTGACTCTTTCCATGCAACTATTTTACCACCAATCTATGCCAAAGTTTGAAAAAAAAAAAAAAAGTGGTGATTTTTTGACAAAATAGCAATTCAAGAATACATTTACTGAGAACGTTAAGGGTTACTGCCAAATAACACCCCAATATGTCTTCAGCAGCATCTCCTGAGTACAGTGATACCACCCATGTATAGGTCTGTTGGGTTCTCTGGGGGCTAAAAGGCCTTATTTTTAGGGGGCGCATTCCAGTTTTTTAATTTGGAATTTTCACATCTGTCGTCATGCACCCATGTCCTATTTGGGACATTTCTGAAGCCGGACAATGCAAATTACCCCCCCTCAAACCATATATTTTTAAAAAGTAGACACCCTAGGGTATTTCAAATGCTGGTATTTTAACACTTTGCATGCACTAATTCAACCACCAGTCTTTGTCAAACTTTTGGGTAGTCATTTTGGTGTGTTATTTTTCACACGCATTGTACTTTAGGCATGGATTCTCAGTTCCTGTTATATGTTACTGACCAAAAACACCTCAATATGTGTTCAACAACAACTTCTGAGTACAGTGATACCCCCCATGTATAGGTGTGTCGGGTTCTCTGGGGGCTAAAAGGCCTTAATTTTAGGGGGCGCATTCCAGTTTTTCAACTTGGAAAATTCATATCTGTCATCATGCACCCATGTCCTATTTGGGACATTTCTGAAGCCGGCCAATGTAAATTACCCCCATCAAACCATATATTTTTGAAAAGTAGACACCCTAGGGTATTTCAAATGCTGGTATTTTAACACTTTCCATGCACTAATTCAACCACTAGTCTTTGTCAAACTTTTAGGTAGTCATTTTTTTGCATTATTTTTCACACACATTGTACTTTAGGCATATATTCTCAGTCCCTGTTATGTGTTACTGCCAAAAAAAACCTCAATATGTATTCAACAACATCTCCTGAGTACAGTGATACCCCCCATGTATAGGTGTGTCGGGTTCTCTGGGGGCTAAAAGGCCTTAATTTTAGGGGGGGCATTCCAGTTTTTCAACTTGGAATTTTCACATCTGTCATCATGCACCCATGTCCTATTTGGGACATTTCTGAAGCCGGCCAATGTAAATTACCCCCATCAAACCATATATTTTTGAAAAGTAGACACCCTAGGGTATTTCAAATGCTGGTATTTTAACACTTTCCATGCACTAATTCAACCACTAGTCTTTGTCAAACTTTTAGGTAGTCATTTTTTTGCATTATTTTTCACACACATTGTACTTTAGGCATATATTCTCAGTCCCTGTTATGTGTTACTGCCAAAAAAAACCTTAATATGTATTCAACAACATCTCCTGAGTACAGTGATACCACCCATGTATAGGTGTGTTGGGTTCTCTGGGGGCTAAAAGGCCTTATTTTTAGGGGGCGCATTCCAGTTTTTCAACTTGGAATTTTCACATCTGTCATCATGCACCCATGTCCTATTTGGGACATTTCTGAAGCCGGCCAATGTAAATTACCCCCATCAAACCATATATTTTTGAAAAGTAGACACCCTAGGGTATTTCAAATGCTGGTATTTTAACACTTTCCATGCACTAATTCAACCACTAGTCTTTGTCAAACTTTTAGGTAGTCATTTTTTTTGCATTATTTTTCACACACATTGTACTTTAGGCATATATTCTCAGTCCCTGTTATGTGTTACTGCCAAAAAAACCTCAATATGTATTCAACAACATCTCCTGAGTACAGTGATACCCCCCATGTATAGGTGTGTCGGGTTCTCTGGGGGCTAAAAGGCCTTAATTTTAGGGGGCGCATTCCAGTTTTTCAACTTGGAATTTTCACATCTGTCATCATGCACCCATGTCCTATTTGGGACATTTCTGAAGCCGGCCAATGTAAATTACCCCCATCAAACCATATATTTTTGAAAAGTAGACACCCTAGGGTATTTCAAATGCTGGTATTTTAACACTTTCCATGCACTAATTCAACCACTAGTCTTTGTCAAACTTTTAGGTAGTCATTTTTTTGCATTATTTTTCACACACATTGTACTTTAGGCATATATTCTCAGTCCCTGTTATGTGTTACTGCCAAAAAAAACCTCAATATGTATTCAACAACATCTCCTGAGTACAGTGATACCCCCCATGTATAGGTGTGTCGGGTTCTCTGGGGGATAAAAGGCCTTAATTTTAGGGGGCGCATTCCAGTTTTTCAACTTGGAATTTTCACATCTGTCATCATGCACCCATGTCCTATTTGGGACATTTCTGAAGCCGGCCAATGTAAATTACCCCCATCAAACCATATATTTTTGAAAAGTAGACACCCTAGGGTATTTCAAATGCTGGTATTTTAACACTTTCCATGCACTAATTCAACCACTAGTCTTTGTCAAACTTTTAGGTAGTCATTTTTTTGCATTATTTTTCACACACATTGTACTTTAGGCATATATTCTCAGTCCCTGTTATGTGTTACTGCCAAAAAAAACCTCAATATGTATTCAACAACATCTCCTGAGTACAGTGATACCCCCCATGTATAGGTGTGTCGGGTTCTCTCGGGGCTAAAAGGCCTTAATTTTAGGGGGCGCATTCCAGTTTTTCAACTTGGAATTTTCACATCTGTCATCATGCACCCATGTCCTATTTGGGACATTTCTGAAGCCGGCCAATGTAAATTACCCCCATCAAACCATATATTTTTGAAAAGTAGACACCCTAGGGTATTTCAAATGCTGGTATTTTAACACTTTCCATGCACTAATTCAACCACTAGTCTTTGTCAAACTTTTAGGTAGTCATTTTTTTGCATTATTTTTCACACACATTGTACTTTAGGCATATATTCTCAGTCCCTGTTATGTGTTACTGCAAAAAAAAACCTCAATATGTATTCAACAACATCTCCTGAGTACAGTGATACCACCCATGTATAGGTGTGTTGGGTTCTCTGGGGGCTAAAAGGCCTTATTTTTAGGGGGCGCATTCCAGTTTTTCAACTTTTAATTTTCACATCCCATGCATGTAGGACATTTCTGAAGCCGGCCAATGTAATTTACCCCCATCAAACCATATATTTTTGAAAAGTAGACACCCTAGGGTATTTCAAATGCTGGTATTTTAACACTTTCCATGCACTAATTCTTTGTCAAACTATTAGGCAGTCATTTTTTGTGTGTTATTTTTCACACACATTGTACTTTAGACATGAATTCTCAGCTCCTGTTATGTGTTACTGCCAAAGAAGACCCCAATATGTGTTCACCAACATCTCCTTAGTACAGTGATACCACCTATGCATAAGTTTCTTGGCTTGTTCGGGGGGTGTAATGCCAAATGTCCAACATGCGTTTGTGATTTTTTTTTCACATTTAACATATTTTCTTTGCCTATTGTCTTTTTGGGGGTATTTTAACATACCCCAATTTATTTGTTTCCATGAATGTGCATATTTTTGAAATGTTGACACCCCAAGGTATTGTATATGGTGTGCTTTGATGCATTTGAAGTAACTGTTTTAGCTAAAAAAATTGGAGAAAGTGTATGGTGGCATTTTTTCAATTTTCATTTTTACACACACATTGCTTTTTGACTATGATTTAGGAGAGACTGTTGTAAGTTAGTGCAAAAAAATACTTCAGGTTGTTTTCTGCTAGGCACCCTGAGTACACCTATGCCCCCCATGCGTAGGTTTGCCAGGATTTTGGGAAGGTTATGTTACAATTTTATGACTTGTGATTTTAGTTATTAAGTGAGAGTATTTCTTCTGATAGGCCTATCTTTAGTTTGGGGCCTATTGTAAACCCCACTTTTATTTATTGCCATGAATGTGCATATTTTTGAAATGTTGACACCCCAAGGTATTGTATATGGTGTGCTTTGATGCATTTGAAGTAACTGTTTTAGCTAAAAAAAATTGGAGAAAGTGTATGGTGGCATTTTTTCAATTTTCATTTTTTTTTTTTTTTTTTTTTTTTTTTTTTTTTTAAAACAAGCTTTATTTGAAAATGAATAAAGACATTGTACATAGAATAAAAATACAAAGGGAGCAGATTGTGGGAGCGCAAAGCGCAAAGCCACATTACAAAAACCTGAGTACAAAGATGAAAAGCTTGACATTTTTATAACTGTTAGTTGAACAATTCTGTATGTGCTATATGGTAATACATGTTATACCGTCTCGATCTATCGAGACACACTTAGTAAAGGTAAAAGAGAGAAAAGTTATGAATAATTGGGAAAAGGAAGAGGGAGAAGGGAAGAGAGAGAGAGGAAAAAGGAAAGAAAAAAAAAAAAAAAAAAAAAAAAAAAATTGTTCAAAGAATGGTAAGGGTCTGAGCTTTGTTCTCGAACAAGGAGGTAAACCCCTTTAGATTTTACGCTGGGGCAGGGGACCAGGCAGCTAGCATTAGTTCATATGTCTCCATTTGGTTGCACCTGAAGTAGTGCAATTTTTCCATAATCAAAAGGTCATTGACGGCGGCCCGCCAGTCAGTCAGAGTAGGTATATCTTTTGACTTCCACATTCTAGGAATAATCCTTTTCGCACCGGTAAGCATAAGTAAAAGGAGAGCTCGGCTATGTGTAGTTTTGATGTTGGGGAGGTGTAAGAATAGCAGGGTCTCGGGTTTGTTGGGAATGGTTATATTCAGTTTTTCTGATATTTCCTTCATAACTGCCTCCCAAAATCTGGAAAGATTGGGACAGGACCACCATATGTGAACAATGGAGCCCTGTTCTCCACACCCCCTCCAACATGTGGCACTAACCGCGGGGAAGAGCTGATGAAGTTTTGCAGGGGTATAATACCATCTGGTTAATAGTTTAAGGTGTATTTCCTGTACAGTGGCTGATACCGATGACCCCTTGGTCAAAGCAAAGGCTTTAAGCCAATCGTCCTCCCCAACCTCGCTTCTAAGTTCTCTATTCCATGTCCTAGTGTATGTAGGTAGCTGGGTGTCTGGTGGCATGAGTAAGAGTTTGTATATCTTTGAGATCAATCTTCTAGGAGGAGTGATTTCAGTGCACAAGGACTCGAAAGGCGTCAGGGTTCTGAGAAAATTATGTTTTTGTTTGTGGGTGAGTAGGAAGTGAGAAAGCTGGTGGTATCTTAGCCAGGAAGAGAAGACTGAACCGGACTGGTCCTGTAGTTTTAGTTGTGATAGTAGTCTGCCCCCCTCTTGTGCGTAATGTAAGATTCCTGCTCTTAATCTATAGGGGGAGTTTGTGCGTCTACTGACTTCATAGTATGGTAACTCTGGGTTTTCTATTATGGGGAGCATTGGAGAGACAGGGGACGATATGTGTGTGCTGGTGGCTATCAATTTGTCCCATACAGTTAATGTTTCATGTATTATATGGTATTTTTGTATTATCTTGGGACGTTTATTTGTAGGTATCCACGCCAGGGCTCCTGCATTATTTAGTTGTAGTATTTGTCCGTCTATTCCGACCCATTTTTTTTGCATGGAGTTCTGTGACCACTCAGTCAGTCTTTGTAGAAAAATGGCCCTCCTATAAGAAGCTAGGTCTGGGAAGCCAAGTCCTCCCTTATCTCTAGGAAGATACAATGTCCGTCTGGGTATTCTCGGTCTCGTACCCTTCCATATAAACTGCTCTAAGGTGCTTTGGAGTTGGGGAAGGAAGTCGTTCGGTAATCGAATCGGGACTGTTTGCATTACATACAATATTCGTGGTAGAATATTCATTTTGATGAGGCCTATCTTCCCTAACCATGAGAGTGATTTATTACTCCATGAAGACAGGTCATTGACTATCTCTTTACGTAGGGACAAATAGTTGTTTTTAAAAATGTCAGAGGGGTTTGCAGAAAGGTATATACCAAGATATTTCAATTTGGTGGGTGTTAGTGTCATCTTATAGTTATTGGATAAGAAGTCTATGTGTTCAGTAGGGGCGTTTATGTTAAGAAGCTCTGATTTAGTTAAGTTTAGGTGAAAATTAGACAGTTTGCCATACTCATTAATCTCTTTCAGAAGTTCAGGGACAGATGTTTCAATGTTTGTTAGTGTGTAAAGGACATCGTCGGCGTAGAGGGCCTGTTTGTGTTCTTCATTTCCAATTTGTATTCCCTTTATGTTTGCATTATGTCTAACTTTTTGGGCGAGCGCTTCTATTGAAAGGGCGAATAATAAGGGGGATAAGGGGCATCCCTGTCGGGTTCCGTTGGAGATGTCAAATCTATCCGACAGAATACCGTTCACTCTAATACGTGCGTTCGGGGCAGAATATAATGCAAATGCCATGTTTGTGAAAGCTGAACCGATATTCATTGCTGACATGACTCGGCGCAGGAAGAGCCAATCGACCCGGTCGAAAGCCTTCTCTGCGTCAGTCGCCAGGAGGGCCAATGGTACCTTTTCAATCTGGGCAAAATTAATAATTTGGAGGACCTTGGAAGTGTTATCTCTTGCCTCTCTACCGGGTACAAAGCCCACTTGGTCAGAAGAGACAAGAGAGGGGATATACTTATTGAGGCGGTTCGCTAGAATTTTTGCTAGGATTTTGATGTCCATGTTCAGCAAGGATATGGGTCTAAAATTCGCAGGGGAGGTAGGGGGCTTGCCGGGTTTGGGTATAAGTGAGATATGTGCTTCGAGCATTGTGTCAGCTAAAGTGGGCTCTGTTATCAGGTTGTTGAACAATTGGAGTAGCAGTGGGCTTAGTGTTTTGCTGTAAGTTTTGTAGTATTTTAGCGAGTAGCCGTCTGGGCCCGGGCATTTCCCGGTGGGGAAATCTTTAAGGGCTTTAGAAAGTTCTAAGGCAGTGATGGGCTCGTCTAGACAGTTCTTCTGGTCGGGATCTAGTCTTGGCAGTTCAAGGTCTGATAGGTATTGATCTATGAGCTGAATTTTAGTGTCTGTTGGGACTGCATGTTCCCCTTGGTCAAGCTTGTGCGGTATATTATATAATGCTTTATAGTACGTGTTGAAAGAATTTGCAATTTGTTTACTACTTTTCAGTGTTGTGCCATCCGGGTTCTGGAGACTGTGGATATATGTTTTGAGTTGTTTTCTACGGGTCGCTCTGGCTAGCAGTTTCCCCGGTTTATTGCCTCCCTCATAGTATTGTTGTTTTATTGCTAAAAATTTGCGCTGGCAGGACTCTCTTAGGTGGGTCTGGAGCTCCCTCCTAGTGTTTTCCAATCTTAGTTTGGCCTCCCTGTCCCACGGGGCTTTTTTATGTGCAGCTTCAAGTTGTGTAACCGTGTTCAAAAGTTGGGTATGTTTTAATCTATACTGTCTATTAAGGCGCGCTCTGTGTTTGAGAAATTCTCCCCGGATAACACACTTATGAGTCTCCCAGAAGTTTATTATTGAGGTCTGTGAGGGAATGTTATGTTGTAGATAGTCTGTAAGAGATTTTTGAATTTCAGAGCTTATTACAGGGTTGTCTAGTAGTGTATCGTCTAGTCTCCATATATATGTCGTGGGTGGGAGATCGGGCCATTGAACTTCGCATGTGATTGGGGCGTGGTCTGACCAAGTAATCGGGCCTATAGTGCAAGATGTTACCATGTCAAGTCCGATGGAGTCCGTAAGAAAATAATCTATTCTAGAGTATTTGTTATGTGGAGGAGAATAATATGTGTAGTCTCTAGTTGATGGATGCAATGTTCTCCATATGTCGTGTAGAGCAAGACTTGAGATAGTGGATTTAACTGATTTGAGAATTTTGGTAGGGGTACTGTCTAATCCATTGGATGTGTCTAATGACGTTTCCATGGATATGTTAAGATCACCTGAGAGGAACACTGTTCCTTTCGCGAAGTCTAAGATGAGCCTCGATACCTTTTGTAGGAATAGATGCTGTTCTGTGTTCGGGCTGTAGAGAGTAATAAGGGTGATCGGATGGTCATATAATGTTCCCGTTATCAGCAGGAATCTACCCTCTGTGTCCTTTTCTACATGTGCAATTTTTAGCGGGACTGAGTGGTGTATCAAGATCCCTACTCCTCCCTTTTTTGAGAGGCCTGACGCGAACAGGGCAGTGGGGTATTGGGCATTAAACCACTTGGGTTCCCTGCCCCTGCGGAAGTGTGTCTCTTGAAAAAAGAGTATGTGGCTATGCAAATTTTTTAGGGCTCTGAAAGCTATAGACCGCTTACCTGGGTTGTTCAGACCTTTGGCATTGATTGAGGTTAATGTGAGGCCATGTGATCCGAACTTGCTATGTTGGTGGTTCATTCTGAGAAAAAAAAAAAAAAAAAAAAAAAAAAAAAAGGGGAGGGAGGGGGGAAAGTTTTGAAGGGGGAAGGTGGATAGGGGGATAGAATAAAATAGGAGTTATAGGTTAGAGATATAAAGTAAATTAAGAAAGTGTCTTGTATCGTACAAACAGAACACTGAAGGACCGTAAATGGTTGTCTACATAAATCTACATAAATTTAGTAACCTTCTGAATAACAAGTAACAAACAAAGGAAATTGGGGTTGTAATCCCCAGGCAATAACAACAATTAAAGTATGTAGAAACTCTTGGTGGCTGATTTGCCACATGTTCAAGAGTTGACGTAAATTTGGCACAGAACAATAATGTATGGTTGGAGGGAGGTGAGTTAGGGTAGAGAGAGTTGGGTCAGGGGGGTAAAGGAGGGTGGGGGGAAGGGATGTGGTGTAAAAGGGGTCCACAGATAAGATGACACTGGTGTTTTTTGAAAGTTATATAACATTGAATCTACAGATTGAATAACATTTTGAATAGGCTGGCTGGGTAATGGAGTTAAAAAGCATTAAACAGATACTCACTGACTATAGGTATGTCTCCATACTGATATGTAGTTATTTTTATCCTAAAAATCATACAGAGGCATATGTCAATGAAAACATAAGTGTAAAGAGGAGCTTACCCAGTGTCCCGGAAACTTCAAACGAAAATTGTAACTCAGCAATTAGCTTTTCTAAACAATGTTTAAACTATGGGTTGAGTAACATTTTAATTAAACAAATTGGGTGGTTAGTCCAGATATCAGTCCATGGCTGATAATAAGTCGGAGTCACTTAGGTTAGAGGGCCCGACTGGAGGATCCAGGGGTTGCTTCTTGGGGGTGACGCAGATTTTCTAGTGCTAAGCATTCGTAGAATGATTGGACATCTTCTCCTGCTTTGTATATTGCTGTCTTGTTGTTATGAGTTGCCACTATGGAGACTGGGAAGCCCCAGCGGTAAGGAACCTTGTGGGCTCTCAGGTTAGATGTTATGTGTCCTAAGTCTCTCCTTTTCTGTAAAGTTGTTGGAGATAGATCTGAGAATATCTGAAGCTCCTCACCCGCATGTTGTACCGGGTGATTGGTGCGGGCGCACCTTAGGATTTCTTCCTTGTCTTTGTAGTTTAGGAAACGGACAATAATGTCTCTAGGGGGCGCTTTGGGGGGTGGTTTCGCCCTAAGCGCTCTGTGAGCGCGTTCTAGCATTATGTCTGGAGAGGAAGGGGTGTTTTTCAGGGTGCGGAACAAACTCTGCAAGTATCCTTCTATAGCAGGGGGGTGTACAGATTCTGAGGCCCCCCTGATGCGCAGGTTGTTCCTGCGCCCTCTATTGTCCAGATCTTCTAGTTTGTCAGATAGTTGCTGCAGTGCATCTGCTTGGTCTTTGAGTTCAGTATCCATGAGCTGAGTGGTGGCCAGGGTTGAAGCTTGGGTGGTTTCAACCTGAGTGACTCTGGTGTCCAGAGTATTAATGTCCTTTTTAAGTTCATTAAAGAGGGTGCGCATTTCTAAAACAGCATTTTTTATGTCATCTTTTGAGGAAAGATGGCGCAAATCCTCTTTTGTGATTTGTTGTGATGTCTGCATTTCTATTTCTTGTGTTGTATCCCCTTTATCAGGCTTTGTAGCTCCCTCTGTGTCAGATGGGGGGGTAGTATTCAGGCCCACTTGTTTCAGGTATTTGTTTAAGGTGCGCACTGGGGTATGTGTGGTAGCCTTGTTTTGCTTCTTACAGGGCATCCCTTAGGTTTCTCCCTATCAGTGAATAGGGGTTTAGGAGAACTAGTTGTGCAGGCCCACTTTTGGCAGTTTTGCTAGGGAAAGCAGTATGATGTGAGAGTAATGAGGCAAATTAGTGGCAGTCTGGGCCCTGCTCAATGACAACTTTCAGATGCTGCTGAGGTGCAGTGAGCAAAAGGGAGATGCGGTATAAAATTATCCCATGCTAGCAGAAATAGTGATATTATGAAAATTTTGTTGAGAAGGGGTGCACTAAAATTGGCGTGGGAGTACTATCGGTGATGTGCAGGATGTACTTCAGCTTAAGTTTCTCATTTTGAAACCTTTTATGGCCTTTCGTGGGTAGATCTAGTCTCAAGCCAGTTCTGGCTCCTGATTGCGGCTTTAAAGTTCTATGAGTAGCGTGGCAGGCCTGAGTGCAGCGGGGCCTACCTCTCTGGGCTGGATGTGAGCAAGTGATATCTGTGCGGTGTATCGCTGCTTAGAGTATAAGGAGCAAGGTGGGGTTAAAAGGTCCGAGCACTTGGCGATATGTAAGTTCCCAGATCTCTAATCAGGATTAATGCCTCTACTTATCCCTCACCGTGGCCATGCAAAAAAGTGTGCAAGCAGGGGGACTATTTGCTTACCGGGTTTACTCTGTATCGCGGCACCCGATGTCCCGAGGCCGGGGGGCTTGATGTCGGCGATCCTTTACTTGCACTTGGGCGTGCAAGCGGTAGGTGATATGATCCTTGTAATCCACCCGGTCTCCGGTGTTAAGAGCTCCGTATATTTATGTGTCACTGACGGCCTGCACGCTGCCAAGTGGGAGTAGAAATGGCGCGGTTGCGCTCTCTTCGTCTGTCCCCTATAAGATGTCCAGAATCAGGATATTGGGGATTGTTTTCGGTTGTGGGGCACTTTAAGAAGTAATACCCTCCGTTATGGGTCTAATTTGAGTCGTTCTGTGCCTTTTATTTTAGTTGTTATGCCTGAGGGTTTAGGAGCTCTCCTTCTACACAGCCATCTCCCAGCGTGGCTTGGCTCCGCCCCCTTCAATTTTCATTTTTACACACACATTGCTTTTTGACTATGATTTAGGAGAGACTGTTGTAAGTTAGTGCAAAAAAAATACTTCAGGTTGTTTTCTGCTAGGCACCCTGAGTACACCTATGCCCCCCATGCATAGGTTTGCCAGGATTTTGGGAAGGTTATGTTACAATTTTATGACTTGTGATTTTAGTTATTAAGTGAGAGTATTTCTTCTGATAGGCCTATCTTTAGTTTGGGGCCTATTGTAAACCCCACTTTTATTTATTGCCATGAATGTGCATATTTTTGAAATGTTGACACCCCAAGGTATTGTATATGGTGTGCTTTGATGCATTTGAAGTAACTGTTTTAGCTAAAAAAATTGGAGAAAGTGTATGGTGGCATTTTTTCAATTTTCATTTTTACACACACATTGCTTTTTGACTATGATTTAGGAGAGACTGTTGTAAGTTAGTGCAAAAAAAATACTACAGGTTGTTTTCTGCTAGGCACCCTGAGTACACCTATGTCCCCATGCATAGGTTTGACAGGGGTTTTTGTAAAAAAAAAAAAAAAGAACAGCCCCATTTTAGAAAAAAAAATATATTAGTGAAATGTAAAAATCTGGCACATTAAAAGTAAAAAAATAACAAAAAATTTAACAGTAAACATAACAAAAAAAAAATAACAGCAAATTTATTTATTTTTTAAAAATTGACCATTGTATGGTACCGCTTGAAGCAGTCCCCAATGCAGAGTCCAGGCTGTCCAGGGCAATCAGGACAGTGATATACAGTGTCCCTTCTCTGCCCCCTCTTGGTACAGACTCTGCATTTTTTTTGTGGTCTCTGCTTTGCGGCAGTAGGGGGGATTTTAAAAATAAAATGAGTAGCCCCAACTCTGCTCTCTCCCATCACCGCCCGGGGAGCAGGTGCATCATGGTACAAAATCCCTGAAATGATCTGGAGCTGAAATTGTAAAAAAGTCAGTTTCATTCCGGGGTTTGCTTTTTTGAACAACAAAAAAGCGTTGTGGGTTGCAATCTGCATTAGGTAAATTGCAACCTTTTTGTACCAGGCCCTTGTCTTCCGCATAATTAGGTAGGGCTGCAGCAGCTGATCTGCCAGATCAACCCCACCCATATGCCGGTTATAAGACTTGATGCACACTGGCTTCCTTATGATCTCAGCTCTGCCACGTACAGAGACCGCCACCGTCCTCTCTGTGTGGATGGTGGTAAGAAGGTATACATCCTTCTTGTCTCTGTACTTCAGTGCCAACAGCTCCTCTTGGCGCAGAGCAGAGGTCTCCCCCCTTCGTAGCCGGGTGCGTACAAGTTGTCCTGGGAAACCTTTGCGGTTCTTTTTAATAGTACCGCAAGCTACTGTATCAAAGCAATACAGTAGCTTGAACAAAAGGACACTTGTATAAAAATTGTCTAAGTACAAGTGATACCCTTTGTTCATTAGGGGTAATATCAGGTCCCAGACAATCTTGCCAGTGGTTCCCATATGTTATGGGCAACCTGGAGGGTCAAGGTGGCTATCCTTTCCCTCATACACCCGGAAGGCCTGAGTATACCCAGTCTCGCTCTCACAGAGCTTATACACCTTTACCCCATACCTGGAGCGCTTGGAAGGAATATACTGCTTGAATCCCAGCCTTCCCTTATACTTCATCAGGGATTCATCAACGCATATATTCCTTCCAGGTGTATAAGCCTCTGCAAACCTGGCAGAAAAGTGGGTAATCAGGGGGCGGATTTTATACAGCCTGTCAAATTGGGGATGCTCCCTAGGGGGGCACAGGCTGTTGTCGCTGAAGTGCATGAAATGAAGAATCATTTCATATCTCTGCCTCGACATACTCTGGGAGAAAATGGGGGTAGAGCAGATGGGGCTACTGCTCCAGTAGGAGCGAACGGAGGGTTTCTTTATGATGCCCATCAGCATAGTCAATGCCCAGAATTTTTTAAATTCTGGCACATTGATGGGGGCCCATTGCTGCTTTGCCAAATATGTTTCAGGCTTTGCAGCACGGTACTGATGGGCATATAAATTAGTTTGGGCGACAATGTTCCCCAATACATCATCACCCAGAAACACCTCCAGAAACTGTTGGGGGCTAAAACCTGCCACATCTATATTTATGCCAGCATTTGCTGTGAAGGGTGGGATATCTGGCCTCTGGAGATGAGGCGTTACCCACTCTTCAGCGGCAATGGCAGCAACACGCCTCCTTCTAGCAGGGGGGCTGGCAGGGGGGCTAGCAGGGGGGCTGGCAGGGGGGCTAGCAGCCACAGATACATCACTATCAGTTGAGACTGCATCTAATGATGTATCTGAGCATATGGCAGGGTCAAAATTGGGGTCTGAGTCAGACATAGAGGCATCTGACTCTGACGCAAGGATGGCATACGCCTCCTCAACACTATATCTTTTCTGTGACATTTTTGTATCTGTCACAGAAAACCAAAATTAATTAATTAACTAAATGGCCTTTGGGTTTTTTTTTAAAAAAAGTACAGCTATGCTAATGCCAGTGATTTATAGCGATCACTGGCAAGCTAGAGGTTAAATACTCTTTAAATTAAATTAACTAAATGGCCTTTGGGTTTTTTTAAAAAAAAGTACAGCTATGCTAATGCCAGTGATTTATAGCGATCACTGGCAAGCTAGGGGTTAAATACTCTTTAAATTAAATTAACTAAATGGCCTTTGGGTTTTTTAAAAAAAAAGTACAGCTATGCTAATGCCAGTGATTTATAGCGATCACTGGCAAGCTAGGGGTTAAATACTCTTTAAATTAAATTAACTAAATGGCCTTTGGGTTTTTTTAAAAAAAAGTACAGCTATGCTAATGCCAGTGATTTATAGCGATCACTGGCAAGCTAGGGGTTAAATACTCTTTAAATTAAATTAGCTAAATGGCTCTGAAAGGAGCCTTTGGGTTTTTAAAAAATGACAACAACAAAAATTAACCCCTAAAAAAATGCACAGACAGCAAAAATGTACAGCTATGCTAATGCCAGTGATTTATAGCGATCACTGGCAAGCTAGGGGTTAAATACTCTTTAAATTAAATTAAATTAGCTAAATGGCTCTGAAAGGAGCCTTTGGGTTTTTAAAAAATTACAACAACAAAAATTAACCCCTAAAAAAATGCACAGACAGCAAAAAAGTACAGCTATGCTAATGCCAGTGATGTATAGCGATCACTGGCAAGCTAGGGGTTAAATACTATTTAAATTAAATTAAATTAGCTAAATGGCTCTGAAAGGAGCGTTTAGGTTTTTAAAAAAAAATACAACGACAAAAATTAACCCCTAAAAAAATGCACAGACAGCAAAAAAGTACAGCTATGCTAATGCCAGTGATGTATAGCGATCACTGGCAAGCTAGGGGTTAAATACTATTTAAATTAAATTAAATTAGCTAAATGGCTCTGAAAGGAGCGTTTAGGTTTTTAAAAAAAAATACAACGACAAAAATTAACCCCTAAAAAAATGCACAGACAGCAAAAAAGTACAGCTATGCTAATGCCAGTGATGTATAGCGATCACTGGCAAGCTAGGGGTTAAATAGTCTTTAAATTAAATTAAATTAGCTAAATGGCTCTGAAAGGAGCCTTTGAGTTTTTAAAAAAAAATACAACGACAAAAATTAACCCCTAAAAAAATGCACAGACAGCAAAAAAAAAGTGCAGCTGTGCTACTGCCAGTGATTTATAGTGATCACTGGCAAGCTAGGGGTTAATGGCTCTGAAAAGAGCCTTTGGATTTTAAATTTTTTAACAAATAAAAGAAATAAATCTCTCTCTGCTAAAATACAGGTCTCTCTCTTTCTCCAACAAAATGGCAAGTGAGGAGAGGGAGGGAGATCCACACTGATCAGAGTCAATATTTACAAATATTGACATGATCAGACAAATGGGGTATTTTATTATTATTATTTTTTTTTCTAAGAAGGCTCAGATTGGGTGACCCTAGCTTGCCCCTATGGTGAGACAGGCTAGGGACACCCCCAGATGCCCCATGATGCACCGGGCATCGCCATTTTGGAAGCCTCATGGGGGAGGGGGGGGGGGCGCTATATGTGGGGCTTTTTTATTTTATATTTTATTTATTTATTCCCATTATTTATTTTATTTATATACTAACTAAGTGCCTCAACCCACTGAGGCACTTAGCACACTAGCAGAGCATCGGAAGCGTGTCCGATCGCTTCCGATGCTCTGCTGCACTGCCGGGCTCCACGTGGAGCAAAACCAGAAGTGATCACTCAAGGGGGAGTGATCGCTCCGGTCCCGGCACTCCGTAACAGCACTGCAGGGATGCCCAGACATTGAGGCATCCCTGCAGTACTGTAATAGTGCCTGGAAGCGATCTTGATCGCTTCCAGCACTCACTTTAGCCGAGGACGTGCAGGGTACGTCGTCAGGCGTTAACTGCCTTTTTTTTTCAGACGTACCCTGCACGTCCTCGGTCACTAAGGGGTTAAGATTCATTCGGAAGCTGCATTGTTAGTGAAAGGAGGGACAGTGTAGCTGCTGGTGATTTAATAGGGAAATTGATAGCTAGGCTAGTGTATTCAGTGTCCACTACAGTCCTGAAGGACTCATCTGATCTCTGCTGTAAGCACAGCACCCCAAAAAGCCCTTTTTAGGGCTAGAACATCATTTTTTTTCCCTGTGTAATCTAATTGAAGTTGCCTGCCTGCCAAGCCACTTGCCCAGTGCCACCACTCATATCTGGTGTAACAGTAGTGTAAATTAAAAAAAAAAACTTTTTTGACTGTGAAACATCAGTCTGCTAGTATAATCTAATTGCAGTTGCCTGCCTGCCAGTGTGTGTGCCAGACCCACTTGCCCAGTGCCACACCACTCATATCTGGTGTAACAGTAGTGTAAATTTAAAAAAAAAAAAACTTTTTTGACTGTGAAACATCAGTCTGCTAGTGTAATCTAATTGCAGTTGCCTGCCTGCCTGCCTGCCTGCCAGCGTGTGTGCCAGACCCACTTGCCCAGTGCCACACCACTCATATCTGGTGTAACAGTAGTGTAAATTTAAAAAAAAAAACTTTTTTGACTGTGAAACATCAGTCTGCTAGTGTAATCTAATTGCAGTTGCCTGCCTGCCTGCCAGCGTGTGTGCCAGGCCCACTTGCCCAGTGCCACCACTCATATCTGGTGTAACAGTAGTGTAAATTTAAAAAAAAAAACTTTTTTGACTGTGAAACATCAGTCTGCTAGTGTAATCTAATTGCAGTTGCCTGCCTGCGTGTGTGTGCCAGACCCACTTGCCCAATGCCACACCACTCATATCTGGTGTAACAGTAGTGTAAATTTAATAAAAAAAAAAAACTTTTTTGACTGTGAAACATCAGTCTGCTTGTGTAATCTAATTGCAGTTGCCTGGCTGCCAGCGTGTGTGCCAGGCCCACTTGCCCAGTGCCACCACTCATATCTGGTGTAACAGTAGTGTAAATTTTAAAAAAATCTATTATATTTGTATCTATCTATCTATCTATCAAATCTATCTCGTGGCCGGACTGTTTTGTGACAGCCACTTGTGTTTCGGCCAAATGTCCGTCTGCCAAATGTCCGTCGGCAAAAAGTCCGGCCACGATTGCACGCGCAGTGCCCCAAATTTGAAGTAGGATTACCGACCAAGCATCTTTTTCCATCTCTGATCGATACAACATCATTATGTTTAGGGAGAAATTTTGAACCTTTGTTATTTGAAGCTTAAATAATTATCTGCCTAAGGCCTAGATTTGGAGTTCGGCGGTAGCCCGCTGGTATTTGGAGTCAGTGATTAAAGGGTCTAACGCTCACTTTTCAGCCGCGACTTTTCCATACCGCAGATCCCCTTACGTCAATTGCGTATCCTATCTTTTCAATGGGATCTTTCTAACGCCGGTATTTAGAGTCGTTTCTGAAGTGAGCGTTAGAGCTCTAACGACAAAATTCCAGCCGCCTGAAAATAGCAGGAGTTAAGAGCTTTCTGGCTAACGCCGGTTCATAAAGCTCTTAACTACTGTACCCTAAAGTACACTAACACCCATAAACTACCTATGTACCCCTAAACCGAGCTCCCCCCACATCGCCGCCACTCAATTTAAATTTTTAACCCCTAATCTGCCGACCGCCACCTACGTTATACTTATGTACCCCTAATCTGCTGCCCCTAACCCCGCCGACCCCTGTATTACATTTATTAACCCCTAACCTGCCCCCCACAACGTCGCCGCCAGCTACTTAAAATAATTAACCCCTAATCTTCCGACCGCAAAGCGCCGCCACCTACGTTATCCCTATGTACCCCTAATCTGCTACCCCTAACACCGCCGACCCCTATATTATATTTATTAACCCCTAATCTGCCCCCCTCAACGTCGCCGACACCTGCCTACACTTATTAACCCCTAATCTGCCGAGCGGACCTGAGCGCTACTATAATAAAGTTATTAACCCCTAACCCGCCTCACTAACCCTATCATAAATAGTATTAACCCCTAATCTGCCCTCCCTAACATCGCCGACACCTAACTTCAATTATTAACCCCTAATCTGACGACCGGAGCTCACCGCTATTCTAATAAATTGACGTCATCCAAGATGGCGTCCCTCGAATTCCGATTGGCTGATAGGATTCTATCAGCCAATCGGAATTAAGGTAGGAATTTTCTGATTGGCTGATGGAATCAGCCAATCAGAATCAAGTTCAATCCGATTGGCTGATCCAATCAGCCAATCAGATTGAGCTCGCATTCTATTGGTTGTTCCGATCAGCCAATAGAATGCAAGCCCAATCTGATTGGCTGATTGGATCAGCCAATCGGATTGAACTTGATTCTGATTGGCTGATTCCATCAGCCAATCAGAAAATTCCTACCTTAATTCCGATTGGCTGATAGAATCCTATCAGCCAATCGGAATTCGAGGGACGCCATCTTGGATGACGTCCCTTAAAGGAACCGTCATTCGTCGGGAGACAACGGAAGAAGAGGATGGATCCGCGTCGCCTGCTTCAAGATGGACCCGCTCCGCACCGGATGGAAGAAGATTGAAGATGCCGCTTGGAGAAGATGTTTGCCGGTCCGGATGTCCTCTTCTTGCCGGATAGGAGGAAGACTTTGGAGCCTCTTCTGGACCTCTTCAGCACCGGATGATGGATCGCCAACCCCCGCTTGGGTTGGATGAAGATGTTGGAGCCAGGACGGATCGGTGAACCTGGTATGGTGAAGACAAGGTAGGAAGATCTTCAGGGGCTTAGTGTTAGGTTTATTTAAGGGGGGTTTGGGTTAGATTAGGGGTATGTGGGTGGTGGGTTGTAATGTTGGGGGGGGGTATGGTATGTTTTTTTTTACAGGCAAAAGAGCTGAAATTCTTGGGGCATGCCCCGCAAAGGGCCCTGTTCAGGGCTTGTAAGGTAAAAGAGCTTGTAACTTTTTTAATTTAGAATAGGGTAGGGAATTTTTTATTTTGGGGGGCTTTGTTATTTTATTAGGGGGCTTAGAGTAGGAGTAATTAGTTTAAAATTGTTGTAATATTTTTCTTATGTTTGTAAATATTTTATTATTTTTTGTAACTTAGTTCTTTTTTATTTTTTGTACTTTAGCTAGTTTATTTAATTGTATTTATTTATAGCAATTGTGTTTAATTAATTTATTGATAGTGTAGTGTTAGGTTAATTGTAGGTAATTGTAGGTAGTTTATTTAATTAATTTATTGATAGGGTAGTGTTAGGTTTAATTATATCTTAGGTTAGGATTTATTTTACAGGTAAATTTGTTATTATTTTAACTAGGTAACTATTAAATAGTTCTTAACTATTTAATAGCTATTGTACCTGGTTAAAATAATTACAAAGTTGCCTGTAAAATAAATATTAATCCTAAAATAGCTATAATATAATTATAATTTATATTGTAGCTATATTAGGATTTATTTTACAGGTAAGTATTTAGCTTTAAATAGGAATAAGTTATTTAATAAGAGTTAATTTATTTCGTTAGATTAAAATTATATTTAATTTAGGGGGGGTGTTAGTGTTAGGGTTAGACTTAGCTTTAGGGGTTAATACATTTATTACAGTAGCGGTGAGGTCCGCTCGGCAGATTAGGGGTTAATAATTTAAGTTAGGTGTCGGCGATGTTAGGGAGGGCAGATTAGGGGTTAATACTATTTATGATAGGGTTAGTGAGGCGGATTAGGGGTTAATAACTTTATTATAGTAGCGCTCAGGTCCACTCGGCAGATTAGGGGTTAATAAGTGTAGGCAGGAGTCGGCGACGTTGAGGGGGGCAGATTAGGGGTTAATAAATATAATATAGGGGTCGGCGATGTTAGGGCAGCAGATTAGGGGTACATAGGGATAACGTAGGTTGCGGCGGTTTACGGAGCGGCAGATTAGGGGTTAAAAAAAATATGCAGGTGTCAGCGATAGCGGGGGCGGCAGATTAGGGGTTAATAAGTGTAAGGTTAGGGGTGTTTAGACTCGGGGTACATGTTAGAGTGTTAGGTGCAGACGTAGGAAGTGTTTCCCCATAGGAAACAATGGGGCTGCGTTAGGAGCTGAACGCTGCTTTTTTGCAGGTGTTAGGTTTTTTTTTCAGCTCAAACAGTCCCATTGTTTCCTATGGGAGAATCGTGCACGAGCACGTTTTTGAGGCCGGCCGCGTCCGTAAGCAACTCTGGTATCGAGAGTTGCATTTGCGGTAAAAATGCTCTACGCTCCTTTTTTGGAGCCTAACGCAGCATTTGTTTAAACTTTCGATACCAGAGTTAAATGTATGATGCGGCCAGAAAAAAGCCCGCGGAGCGTTAACAGCCCTTTTACCGCCGAACTCCAAATCTAGGCCTAAGTGTTTTGTTACTTAACTTTGATTTTCGCTTGAAGTAATGCAATATTAAGATTTATAACTGAACACTTAAGGAGCAGTGCGTAAGCATATGAAAAACTTGATATACAAAAAATGGACTATACCAGCTGAATAAGCCAGTTGGTCCTAAAGGAATGCTTTTTTTGCACTGTAAATAGATTATGGAAATTAGTTCGGTTGATTACTGGAACTTGCAGTTAAAGAAAGTATGTAACAAGACTTAAAATATAACTTTTATTTATTTAGTTTTAAAAAAGACAGCATCAAATATGTGTGTATGCTACCCTTGAAAGAGTTAAAAACACACTCTCTGTTGATTGTACGATGCTTAGCTTATACAATACAAAATATGTGAAGTACTTAGTAATCCTGTTATAAGACCAAGATTATATTCTAGGTATATTTGTATGTTGATCTAACAAAGGGCTGTATGGCCTTATAGGTGGCCAATCCTTCAGATTATCCCTAGGGGATATTAATATATCGTATACCTGTTATACTTAAACTCTGTGGTCATTATAGATAAGTGTTCATTTTGAACAGCATTATACAACTATGTCACCAATACACAGTAAGCGAATACTAATGTGTACACTTGCAATTAAATATATGTTGGTTACTCTAGGTTTTGAAGATTGCCTTTATGTCAGTTGCTTAAATGCAAGGCTTATGCTTAATTATTCTGATAATTTTTCAACTCAGACAGATATTAATTAGATTCTGTGTGGTTGTGCATATACAGCTGCATAGAGGAGTAATCACAGTCTTGTGATGGTACGAATTTAAGATAGTCTGCACTCAGAAGTGCTACAACAAGTGGTGTCAGAATAATTATCGTCATAGCATCATAATAGGTTTTGTGATTTCCCAGCCAGTCTAGAGCTGTATTTCAAGTATATACTTAAATTAAATCTTGTTTATTGCGCTTTAGTCCAATGTGAACTTATATGTTCTGTCACACTGTTTATGCTTAACTAGTGCTACAGCGTTGCTAAATTACAGCTTGTGATAATTGACACAATGTATCTAGTATTTAATTATATTGATGATACAGCATGTAAGGTTAGTAGTACGTTTTTGTTCTATACCGCTCTATGGTAGTATCCGGTATTACTGTGACAATACTGTCTATAATCTTTATCCCCTAGTATGAGTTAACACAGCGTTTCAAAATTATGCTATGCAGGTGCACCTGTTAACAATTTATACGCTAGGATAAATAATCATTACTGCTGCTTAAGCCTGTGAAAAGCCACAGGTTACTAAGTACGAATTAACTAAAGTTAGTTTTTTAAGCTAGAGTATTACTATTAATTTTAACAACAAGAGAGGCAGTTAAAAATAGCGAGGACCCCTGACGCAGCGTTTCACTAACGCATCCTCAGAGGGGTTACCCGGGCCGGCATACTTCCGGAAATTAATAGTATTCTTATGTCCCACCTCTAAGGTCTGATTGGTCGGGGACTGCTGTTGCAGTTGGTAGAGCTCATGTCAATCTTAGTATAAGTGATGTCACGAAGGTTGCTATGGAGACAGCGTGTAACCACCATGGTTACTGAATAACAAGGAAAATGTTATTAGGTTCTGAAGAATAAGCACGTCAGTATTTGACACACACTTGTACTTTTTAACCTGATTGTGATTTATCTTTTTTTGCAGGCGTATGTACTTGCGGTTTCTTATGGGAAAGTGCGAAACTGTTGCTTAACTGTAACTCGATTGATGTATAAATTTATCCAATACTCTTCGAGGTTTAAAATGTCCACAATACTTATATTAAGTTCTTAGGTAATTAGAAAGTGAGAGGTGACACTAAGACAAAACTTATAAACAAAAATTGTGTTTAACCTAAAATGTGATTTGTGCAAAATATGATATAAAATCAAAACGTCTAAAAACATTAAGTTATTACTGTGAGACGAATCTCAGATGGGGCTAAGGTGGGAATTCTTATCATTTAAAAGCCATAAGAGGTTGGCTAGGGAGAAAACCAAGAGATAAATAGTGATACATAATAGTGTGATAAGATTGTGTTTAAGTGTTATAATTTTGTGTTAAGTTATAACTTAAAAGAAATTATAGTAAAGAGTAGGATTTAGATGCTACTCAGAAAGGGAATGTGTTGATACCATTGTAATGGGTGATATCTGTGGCACACTTTTTGAGTGTGAGTAAAAGTTAAAATCTTTATTGTGTTTGTTGTGACTCATTAGTTGTGAACAATCATACTTGTTCAGAGTATGTCTTATTTAATTTGTTGTTTCTCAGGTCATATGATGTTATTTAAACCTATGTTAAGTGATTTATTCCAGATACACATGATAATTGTTGTTGTCATTGAGTCCATGTGGTTTGACACTGTTCAATAGGTGTATCCATCTACACTCCATTTTGAGCAGTGTTTGCTCTAGATTACCTCCTCTAATGCCTAGAGTTGCCTTTTGCAACACTGAAAATTTAAGCAAGGAGTCATTGCTGTCGTGTTTATGATAAAAGTGCCTAGCTACACTTGTTATCTGTTTGTTTTTCTCCATGTCCTTATGAGCGTTTTTAATATTCCTGCTATGTTCCATTATCCTTGTCCTTAC
The DNA here is from genome assembly GCF_027579735.1 of Bombina bombina. Taxonomy (NCBI): domain Eukaryota; kingdom Metazoa; phylum Chordata; class Amphibia; order Anura; family Bombinatoridae; genus Bombina; species Bombina bombina. Next base: position 340,534,667 of record NC_069506.1, read on the forward strand.
TTGTCGTGTCGTCATTCCGACATAGAACAGCTTACATGGACACTGGAGAACATATACAACACCTGTTGTGGTACAAGAGAAATGAGCAGGTAGTGTATGTTTGTTTTCATATTTGTCATCAATGTCCTGTATGATACAACATCATACCTGATGTTTTAAAGCTCGTTATTCCAAACAATTTATGAATGTTAGGTGATTTCTGCCCTTTATGGATTAAAAGCAGACTCTGCATCAACTATGTAATTTTCCGTGGAAGTTTTGCCATGGATCCCCCTCCAGCATGCCACAGTCCAGGTGTTAGTACCCTTGAAACAAATTTTCCATCACTATTGTGGCCAGAAAGAGTCCCTGTGGGTTTTAAAATTCGCCTGCCTATTGAATTCAATGGCGGTTCGCCCGGTTTGCCCGTTTGCGAACAGTTGCGGACGTTCGCGTTCTCCATTCGCGAATGGAAAATTTTAAGTTTGCGACATCCCTAGTCTTAAGCAACATGGCACATCCAAGATCGCGTAAATACGTAATCCAATCAAAGGACGCATTTTACAGATTTGCATGTCAATAAGAAATGTATTTATATTTTAAAAACTAGTATGTGCTATATTGTTATCTATGAAGCATGTTTGTTTCAGGTAATGCACAGCTTCACATAATGTCACGCTAGATAACGTAATACTGTGATATATAAAATAACTATATATTTCATTATAATAGGAAGATAGGAAGATTATAAACTATTCATGAAGCAGCAGTTTTAAATGGACATGAAACCCACATTGTATTTTTCACGATTATGTAAGAGATTGCAATTTTAACTACCTTTAAAATTTAATTTAATTATTTAAATTTGCTTCTTTCTCTTGTTATCTTTTGATGAAATGTGTTTTGAGGTAATCTAAAGAGCAGCAAATAACCTATGTTCTAACTGCTGATTGGTGGCTACATATAAATACTGATTGTCATTGGCTCAACTATGTGTTCATTTAGAAACCAGTAGTGCACTGCTGCTCCTTAAAAAAATGATACCAAGAGACTGAAGCTAATTTGATAATAGAAGTACATTTTAAATTTGTTTAAAATATTATGTTATACCTAAATGATAAAATACATTATTGAGTTTCATGTCCCTTTAACTGAGAAAGAATGCTACTAGATACATTATGACAATGTGGATTGGTTATACATTATATGTTACCTATAGCTCTGGTGACCATCTTTCCACTTTAAAAAGGGACACATGAGAAATACATATGTCAGGGATGTTTTCAGAGCGGTTTAAATATTTTTTTTAATAATAACAATGACATATGTATTTATCATATGTGTCACTTATTAAAGCAGAAATATGACCAGCCTACCTATAGCAATATATTGTTGGATAATTAAATATAATCAATAAAAATAGAAAGATATTAATCATGTAAAATATGTGCATTACACACAGTGATTTCTTTTGTTATACTACTACAATAAGATGTAAGTGAAATTGGAATAGATATGCTGTCAACATTCAACTAATAGTCTGTTTTAAACATATTATATGTGTATGTTGATGTCAAAAGAAAATAAATACATTAGAAATGCATATCCATAAATTAAGAATTGTGGTCAGCATCACTTAAAGGGACATGAAATACAAACACAGAGAGGATACTATTTCCATTAACTTCATCATTTACATTGATTTAATAATCTTGGTATCATTTGTTAAAAGGGCATCAATTCACTAATGGTTTCTAAATGAACTCATGGATAAGCCAATAACAACCAATATATATATGCAACCAACAATCAACTTATTGAACCTAGGTTCACTGCTACTCATGATCTTGCAAAGATAAACCTTTCAGCAAAGTATATCAAGAAAATGAAGCAATTTCAATAATTGATGTAAATATGAAAGAACGCTGCTTCATAACCCTGTCCGTCTGCTCTGAGCAGGCGGACAGGAATCGCCGTAAATCAACCCGATTGAGTACGATCGGGTTGATTGACACCTCCCTGCTGGCAGTCGATTGGCCGCGAGTGAGCAGGGGGCAGCGTTGCACCAGCAGCTTTTGTGAGCTGCTGGTGCAATGTTAAATGCGGAGAGCATATTGCTCTCAGCATCTAGCAAGGTCTTGCGGACCTGATAGGCACTGTCGGATCAGGTCCGCAAGACCTTTGATAAATAGGGGCCTATGTGTGTGAGAGTGTGTGTGTCTTTATGCATTTGTGAGAGCGTGTATGTGTGAGAGAGAGCATGAGAGAGAGAATATGTGTGTGAGAGTGTGTGTGTGTGTGTCTTTATGCATTTGTGAGAGCGTGTATGTGTGAGAGAGAGCACGAGAGAGAGAATATGTGTGTGAGAGTTTGTGTGTGTGTGTCTTTATGCATTTGTGAGAGCGTGTATGTGTGAGAGAGAGCATGAGAGAGAGAATATGTGTGTGAGAGTGTGTGTGTGTGTGTGTCTTTATGCATTTGTGAGAGTGTGTATGTGTGAGAGAGAGCATGAGAGAGAGAATATGTGTGTGAGAGTTTGTGTGTGTGTGTCTTTATGCATTTGTGAGAGCGTGTATGTGTGAGAGAGAGCATGAGAGAGAGAATATGTGTGTGAGAGTGTGTGTGTGTGTGTCTTTATGCATTTGTGAGAGCGTGTATGTGTGAGAGAGAGCATGAGAGAGAGAATATGTGTGTGAGAGTTTGTGTGTGTGTGTCTTTATGCATTTGTGAGAGCGTGTATGTGTGAGAGAGAGCATGAGAGAGAGAATATGTGTGTGAGTGTGTGTGTGTGTCTTTATGTATTTGTGAGAGCGTGTATGTGTGAGAGAGAGCATGAGAGAGAGAATATGTGTGTGAGAGTTTGTGTGTGTGTGTCTTTATGCATTTGTGAGAGCATGTATGTGTGAGAGAGAGCATGAGAGAGAGAATATGTGTGTGAGTGTGTGTGTGTGTGTGTGTCTTTATGTATTTGTGAGAGCTTGTGTGTGAGAGAGAGCATGAGAGAGAGAATATGTGTGTGAGAGTGTGTGTGTGTGTGTCTTTATGCATTTGTGAGAGCGTGTATGTGTGAGAGAGAGCATGAGAGAGAGAATATGTGTGTGAGAGTGTGTGTGTGTGTCTTTATGCATTTGTGAGAGTGTGTATGTGTGAGAGAGAGCATGAGAGAGAGAATATGTGTGTGAGAGTTTGTGTGTGTGTGTCTTTATGCATTTGTGAGAGCGTGTATGTGTGAGAGAGAGCATGAGAGAGAGAATATGTGTGTGAGAGTGTGTGTGTGTGTGTGTGTCTTTATGCATTTGTGAGAGTGTGTATGTGTGAGAGAGAGCATGAGAGAGAGAATATGTGTGTGAGAGTTTGTGTGTGTGTGTTTTTATGCATTTGTGAGAGCGTGTATATGTGAGAGAGAGCATGAGAGAGAGAATATGTGTGTGTGAGTGTGTGTGTGTGTGTCTTTATGTATTTGTGAGAGCTTGTGTGTGAGAGCACAAGAGAGAGAATATGTGTGTGAGAGTCTGTGTCTTCATGTATTTGTGAGAGCGTGTGTGTGAGAGAGCGAGAGAGACAATGTGTGTGAGAGTGTGTGTCTTTATGTATTTGTGAGAGCATGTGTGTGAGAGAGCGAGAGAGACAATATGTGTGTGAGAGTGTGTGTCTTTATGTATTTGTGAGAGCATGTGTGTAAGAGCGCGAGAGAGAGAATATGTGTATGAGAGTCTGTGGGGCCTAGTTATCAAGCCGTCAACCTCAAATACGCTGGAATTCCGCAGCGTATTTGTGGCGAGGCTGATTTGCCTTAGTTATCAAAGGCTAGAGACCGGCAAAAGTAGAATTTTGTGACGTAAACTTCGATCCGCCGGACTCAGTCTGACACAGATCGATTCTTACGTCACTCCAGATGTTCCGCACACATGTGCGGCACAATCTGACTACTTTTGCTAGTTATCAAAAAACTAGCAGGTACGCTAGGAGTCTGACCATAGCGAAAGTACAAGTTCGCTGCTGCCAGACATCCCATTGATTCCTATGGGAGATGTCTGCACCTAACACCCTAACATGTACCCCGAGTCTAAACACCCCTAATCTGTCCCCCCTACACCGCCGCAACTAAATAAAGTTATTACCCCCTAAACCGCCGCTCCCGGAGCCCACCGCAAGCTACTCTATACATATTAACCCCTAAACCGCCGCTCCCGGAGCCCACCGCAACTATAATATACATATTAACCCCTAAACCGCCGCTCCCAGAGCCCACCGCAACTATAATATATGTATTAACCCCTAAACCGCCGCTCCCGGACTCTGCCGCAAACTATATTAAATTTATTAACCCCTAATCTGCCCCCCCTACACCGTCGCCACCTATAATAACATTTATTAACCCCTATCCTGCCCCCCACTACACCGCCGCTACTGTAATAAATTTATTAACCCCTAAACCTAAGTCTAACACTAACACCCCCCTAACTTAAAGATTAATTAAATAAATCTAAATAATATTTCTATTATGAACTAAATTAATCCTATTTAAAACTAAATACTTACCTTTAAAATAAACCCTAATATAGCTACAATATAAATAATAATTACATTGTAGCTATCTTAGGATTTATTTTTATTTTACAGGCATCTTTCAATTTATTTAATTTATTTAATGATAGTGTAGTGTTAGGTTTAATTGTAACTTAGGTTAGGATTTATTTTACAGGTAACTTTGTATTTATTTTAGCTAGTTAGAATAGTTATTAAATAGTTATTAACTATTTAATAACTACCTAGCTAAAAGAAATACAAAATTACCTGTAAAATAAATCCTAACCTAAGTTACAATTAAACCTAACACTACACTATCATTAAATAAATTAAATAAATTAACTACAAATAACTACAATTAAATACAATTACATAAACTAACTAAAGTACAAAAAAAAAAAAGCTAAGTTACAAAAAATAAAAAAATAGGTTACAAATATTTTAAAAATATTACAACAATTTTAAGCTACTTACACCTAATGTAAGCCCCCTAATAAAATAACAAACCCCCCCAAAATAAAAAAATGCCCTACCCTATTCTAAATTAAAAAAGTTCAAAGCTCTTTTACCTTACCAGCCCTTAAAAGGGCCATTTGTGGGGCATGCCCCAAAGAGTTCAGCTCTTTTGCCTGTAAAAGAAAAATACAACCCCCCCCAACATTAAAACCCACCACCCACATACCCCTAATCTAACCCAAACCCCCCTTAAAATAACCTAACACTAATCCCCTGAAGATCATCCTACCTTGAGTCGTCTTCACTCAGCCGAGCAGCGATGGAACCGAAGAGGAGACCCGGAGCGGCAGAAGTTATCCTCCAAGCGGCGCTGAAGAAATCTTCCATCTGGGCGATGTCATCTTCCAAGAGGCGCTGAAGAAGTCTTCTATCCGGGCGATGTCATCTTCCAAGCGGGGTCTTCAATCTTCATCCCGCCGACGCGGAACATCCTTCTTTCCCGACGGACTACCGACGAATGAAGGCTCCTTTAAGGGACGTCATCCAAGATGGCGTCCCTTCAATTCCGATTGGCTGATAGGATTCTATCAGCCAATCGGAATTAAGGTAGGAAAAATCTGATTGGCTGATTGAATCAGCCAATCAGATTCAAGTTCAATCCGATTGGCTGATCCAATCAGCCAATCAGATTGACCTTGCATTCTATTGGCTGATCGGCTGATTTTTAGAAGTTTAGGGGTTAATAATTTTATTACAGTGGTGGCGGTGTAGTGGGGGGCAGGATAGGGGTTAATAAATTTATTATAGGTGGCAACGGTGTAGGGGGGACAGGATAGGGGTTAATAAATTTAATATAGGTTGCGGCGGGGTCAGGGAGCGGCGGTTTAGGGGTTAAACTATTTATTTAGTTGCGGCGAGGTGCGGGATCAGCAGGATAGGGGTTAATAACTTTATTATAGAGGGCGACGGTATAGGGGCGGCAGGATAGGGGTTACTAGGTATAATGTAGGTGGCAGCGGTGTCCGGGAGCGGCGGTTTAGGGGTTAATACATGTATAAGAGTTGCGGCGGGGTCTAGGAGCGGCGGTTTAGGGGTTAATAAATTTATAAGAGTTGCGGCGGGGTCTAGGAGCGGCGGTTTAGGGGTTACTAACTTTATTGAGTTGTGGGGGGCTCCGGGGGCGCCGGTATAGGGGGTAGAACAGTGTAGTTTAGTGTGGGTGCTTAGTGACAGGCTAGCAAGAAAGCTGTAAAAAAGACGAAGAGCAGCGAGATCGGATGAGTGATAACTCTCACAATCCGCTGCTCATTGCCCCGTACTTGGTGCGTGGCTTTTTGACAGCTTTTTTGATAACTTAGAAGAATTTTTGCAGGTCCGCGGCGGCGATGTGAGGCGAGCTTAGGCGGACGTATTGGGCCGGCGAAGACAGGTAAAATAGACACGTTGATAACTACCCCCCTGTGTCTTCATGTATTTGTGAGAGCGTGTGTGAGAGCGTGAGAGAGAGAATATGTGTGTGAGAATCTGTGGCCTCTAGTTATCAACGTGTCTACTTTACCTGCCTTCGCCAGTCTAATACGCCCACCTAAGCTCGCATACCATCGCCACCGCGGACATGAAAAATTTCTCCAAAGTTATCAAAAAATCTGTCAGAAAGCCGTGCACCAAGTACGGGGCAATGAGCAGCGGACTGTGATAGTTATCACTCATCCGATCTCGCTGCTCTTTGGCTTTTTGACAGCTTTATTGACAAGCTGTCACTAAGCACCCACACTAACTATACTGTTCTACCCCCTATACCGGCGCCCCCGGAGCCCCCCGCAATTAAATAAAGTTATTAACCCCTAAACCGCCATTCCTAGACCCCGCCGCAACTCTTATAAATGTATTAACCCCTAAACCGCCGCTCCCGGAGCCCACCGCCACCTACATAATACCTAGTAACCCCTGCCCCCACTATACTGCCGCCACCTATAATAAAGTTATTAACCCCTATCCTGCAGATCCCGGACCCCGCCGCAACTAAATAAATAGTTCAACCCCTAAACCGCCGCTCCCGGACCCCGCCGCAACCTATATTAAACTTATTAACTCCTAATCTGCCCCCCCCTACACCGTCGCCACCTATAATACATTTATTAACCCCTATCCTGCCCCCACTATACCGCCGCCACTATAATAAAATTATTAACCCCTAAACCTAAGTCTAAAACTAACCCTAACACCCCCTAACTTAAATATTAATTAAATTAATCTAAATAATATTTCTCTTATTAACTAAATTAATCCTATTTAAAACTAAATACTTACCTTTAAAATAAACCAGGTAACTTTGTATTTATTTTAGCTAGTTAGAATAGTTATTAAATAGTTATTAACTATTTAATAACTACCTAGCTAAAAGAAATACAAAATTACCTGTAAAATAAATCCTAAGTTGCAATTAAACCTAACACTACACTATCATTAAATTAATTAAATAAATTACCTACAAATAACTACAATTAAATTCAATTCAATAAACTAACTAAAGTACAAAAAATAAAAAAAAAATAAGTTACAAAAAAAAAAAGTTACAAACATTTCAAAAATATTACAACAATTTTAAGCTACTTACTCCTAATCTAAGCCCCCTAATAAAATTACAAAGCCCCCCAAAATAAAAAAAATTCCTACCCTATTCTACATTAAAAAGTTACCATTAAATTACCATAAATCCATTTATACAATTGCAGATAAGTCACCCCCAGTCAATCACCTCCCCCTATGGCAGGTAAACAAAATAACCAAATCCGAATAATATCTATCAATGCCAAGGGTCTAAATTCTCCCGTCAAGAGAAATTCAACTCTCTCTGACTTCAAACATCATAAAAGTGATATAGTTATGCTCCAAGAAACGCATTTTAAAATGGGTAGAGAACCTCAGACTTTTAAATTTAAATTTGGTCAATGCTTCTACTCATCAAATCTCACTAAGACAAATGGTGTTGGGATTTTGATTAAAAATAATATTCCTTTCCAGGAGATATCAACCCACAAAGATAAGAAGGAAAGATTTGTAGCAGTTATAGGTAAGCTATACGGTAAGCTGGTAACCTTAGTTTGTATATATGCTCAAAATTCACACCAACACCACTACTTTAAAACAGTAACAAATAAATTGCTAGATGTTGCCAAGGGAGCTCTAATTATTGGAGGTGACCTTAATGTACCACTTGAACCCCACATTGACTGTTCTACAGACTCATATTCTATCCCATCCAAAAGTATTGCGGCAATAAAACAGAATATGCGAGATTTGGCAATACCTGACGTATGGCGAATGTTTAACCCGTTAACAAAAGATTATACATTTTTCTCTGCACCCCATAAGTTGTATTCTAGGATAGACTACTTATTCATGGACGTCACTAGCTTTTCATATATAATACAGAGTAAGATCCTGACATGCACATGGTCAGACCATTCCTTTATGAGTTGTACCTTACAGTGGCCGGACTCCTTCAAAACAGCATTTAATTGGAAGTTTGATCCACTTTTGCTAGAGGATCCATTAATAACCGAAAAATTGGAGAAGGCAATAGCTGAATATTTTTAACTTAATTCTACGCCTCAAATGGATAAGAGAATTGTGTGGGAGGCACATAAAAGTGTAATTAGAGGGGAATGTATTAGCCATAAAAGCTTTCAACTTAAACAAAAAAGAGCTAGATTAGAGGATACACTAAAACAGATAGCCATCTTGGAATCTCAACACAAACAACACCCAGACGATGAAATTATTCATACTGAACTTTGTAATAAAAGACATGATATGAACTCCCAACTCCTCCATATATTTAAGCAAAAGGCTCTCCACCTTAGACAAATATATTTTGATAGTGACAACAAGAGTGGCAGATTTTTAGCTAGGAAACTACGTAAACGAACCAACAAATCTTTTATCATGACAATTAAAAATGCAAAGGGAATAAAATGCCATAACACTAAGACTATAGCTAACACTTTCAGGGAATACTTTGAGAACTTATATAATCTGAAAGATTCTGACCCTATAGCTGCTACACATGACGACTCTTTCAGATCTCACATTAAGCAATATCTAGATAAATTACAGATTCCGACCTTGTCAAAAGAACAACAGGAACTATTAGATAACCCAATCCAAATTGAGGAAGGGATTAACGTCATTAAACATTTACCTAATGGCAAAGCACCAGGTCCAGATGGCTTTACCAACTTATGTTATAAAAGGTTTTAATCTGAGATTGCCCCTCAATTATGTACGTTGTATAATTTTCTAGACAAAGATACTCCCTTTCTACAAAAATCCTTGGAGGCCACAATAGTATTATTACCCAAACCAGGGAAACCCACAGACCAGGTTATGAACTACAGACTGATTTCATTATTGAATACTGATTCAAAGATTTTTGCCAAGATATTGGCGAATAGAATAGGTCCTATTTTGCCCCATTTGATACACGGGGATCAAGTCGGCTTTGTAATAAATAGGGAAACAAAGGACAACACAATCCGCATTCTCCATCTAATTCAACATGCGCTTTCTTCTGACTCACAAATAGTACTAGTATCCACAGATGCAGAGAAAGCGTTTGATCGTGTAGATTGGACGTTTTTACATCAAGCCTTAGAGAACTTTGGGATTTGGTAAGGGTATTTTGGGAAAAATGTTTGCATTATATAACAACCCCAGTGCGTGAATTTTAATTAATGGGAATCTTTCTGACCCTTTCTATATAAAAATGGCACCAGACAGGGATGCCCCCTGTCCCCCCTATTATGTGCATGTGCTATAGAAATGTTGGCAATAAAAATTAGAGAAAATAAAAACATTAACGGGCTGAAACTCCAAAATGACACTTATAAACTTTCATTATTCGTGGACGATATACTATTCACTCTGTCCTCCCTCAGTCAGTCAATCCCTGAACTTATGAAAGAATTATATGACTTTAGAGTACTCTCTAACTTTTTAATTAACCAGTCCAAATCTGAAATTATGAACCTTAATTTGACACAGGAGGAATTCCATCTTACTAAACTAGTATGCCCTTTCCATTGGCAATCCACCTCTATTAAATATTTAGGGATTTTCTTGACCCATAAACAAACAGACTTAGTGGATCTTAATTACAAAACCCTTAAAAAGAACATTATAGCAGATCTTAGTTCTTGGAGATCTAAAAATCTAAGTTGGTTAGGAAGGATGGGGACGATAACCATGAATGTGCTACCCAGATTATTATATATTTTCCAGACTGTCCCAATTCCCCTCCCACCCTCATATATTGCCTCATGGCAGATAATAATTAATGACTATATTTGGGATAGGAGACATCCCAGGATTAATAAAAGGTTAATGACCCTCCCTAAAGAGTCAGGGGGACTGGGTGTTCCAGATTTAGAAAAATATAGACAGGCAGTTTTTTTGCAATGGGTAGTTGATTGGAACACTAATTATTTTGATAAAATTTGGGTGAGAATTGAACATCAGATACACCAGAGTTTTCATCTTGGCTCATTGTGTTGGCTGGAGGAATCAGAGAGACAGTCAAAGATGGTTGGTAATTACATCACTGAAGAAACATATAAAATGTGGAATAGATTACTAGTAAAATATCCAATGCTTTCTTCTGTCCCTTCTCCGCTGACCCCTCTCCTGGGGAATCCGGAGTTTTCTCCAGGTAGGGGAGTAGTTAACTTAAACACTATGGATAGACGGAGCAATCTTCCATTCTTTGTCTTATCAGACTCAGGCAAAATGCATACAAGGTCGAAGCTTTTAGAGAATGAATGGCACATATTTAATAATTGTTTTTTTTACCTACAAACACACTCTTTCCTCCAGCACCACAAAGGGAAAAATAATTTGCTGAGATCCCCAACTAACTTTGAGAAATTGTGCATGGCAACACAACCGCTTAGGCATACTCTTTCTATCATATATCATATGCTACAACAGGTACCAATAGGTCTAGAACACCATTATATTAAAAAGTAGGAATCGGAATTGAGCCTTAATATAACCCCAAAAGAGAAACACATGATATTTAAAAGGACAATGAAGGCCTCTTCATCTGCTAGGATCCTAGAAATTAATTTTAAAGTATTACATTGCTGGTATTATACTCCCTCTCGCATAAAAACCCTATACCCCCAGAGATCTGATATATGCTGGAGCTGCGAGAGAGAGATAGGCAATATGGGACATATATGGTGGAAATGCCTGGCTATTACCCCCTTCTGGAGAGAGGTCATAAGTTTTACAGAAAAGATATTGGGAACCACCATTCCACAAGACCCATTGGTATGGCTCTTAAATAAACCTCCTAGAAAAATACCGGCAACACACTTAGCCATTCTCCAAATCGCATCCAATAGCGCAAAAATTTTAATTGCACAATTTTGGAAACAATCCAGAATCCCCAATATAGCACAATGGATTGATACCATACATAAGACTATTCAGCTAGAGGAATACCACTACATGAAAATATCACGTATAGACTTTTATCATGAGATACTCTTTATATGGGAGGAATATATACATAATAAGCATGGCAAATAAACTATTTTCAAGAGTTGAAAATTATATTACTGGATGGTTGACTGGATAACATATGGCATTCAGGATTAATGACTCAGATGACAATCTTTTCTCTTTCTTCTCCCTTACCATCCTCATTCCTTTTCTCTTTCAATTCTCTCTTCTTTAAAGTTAAAACAAGTTGAGGCTCTACCAGTTGTCAAGGGATGTGTTTTAGATTACTGCTAAATGATGTAATTCTGCTTTTTCGTGACATGATCTTGACCATGCAATATGTTCAACTGTATGATTTATGTTACCTCAATAAAAAAATATTAAAAAAAAAAAAGAAAAAAAAGTTACCAGCTCTATTACCTTACTAGCCCTTAAAAGGGCCTTTTGCGGGGCATGCCCTAAAGAAAACAGCTCTTTTGCCTGTAAAATAAAAATACAACCCCCCCAACATTAAAACCCACCACCCACATACCCCTAATCTAACCCAAACCCCCCTTAAATAAACCTAACACTACCCCCCTGAAGATCATCCTACCTTGAGCCGTCTTCAGCCAGCCGACCACCGATGGAACCGAAGATGAGATCCGGAGCAGCAGAAGTCATCATCCAAGGGGAACTGAAGAAGTCTTCCATCCGATTGAAGTCAACATCCAGGCGGCGCTGAAGAGGTCTTCCATCCGATTGAAGTCTTCATCCAAGCGGCGTCTTCAATCTTCATCCATCCGGAGCGGAGCCATCTTCAGATTCTATTGGCTGTTCCGATCAGCCAATAGAATGCAAGCTCAATCTGATTGGCTGATTGGATCAGCCAATTGGATTGAACTTCAATCTGATTGGCTGATTAAATCAGCCAATCAGATTTTCCCTACTTTAATTCCGATTGGCTGATAGAATCCTATCAGCCAATCGGAATTGAAGGGACGCCATCTTGGATGACGTCACTTAAAGGTACCGTCATTCGTCTTTAGTCGTCGGGAAGAAGAGGATGGCTCCGCGTCGGCTCGTCTGAAGATGGCTCCGCTCCGCTCCGGATGGATGAAGATTGAAGACTCCGCTTGAATGAAGACTTCAATTGGATGGAAGACCTCTTCAGCGCCACCTGGATGTTGACTTCAATCGGATGGAAGACTTCTTCAGTGCCCCTTGGATGATGACTTCTGCCGCTCCAGATCTCCTCTTCGGTTCCATCGGTGGTCGGCTGGCTGAAGACGGCTCAAGGTAGGATGATCTTCAAGGGGGTAGTGTTAGTTTTATTTAAGGGGGGTTTGGGTTAGATTAGGGGTATGTGGGTGGTGGGTTTTAATGTTGGGGGGGGGTGTATTTTTATTTTACAGGCAAAAGAGCTGTTTTCTTTGGGGCATGCCCCGCAAAGGCCCTTTTAAGGGCTGGTAAGGTAATAGAGCTGGTAAATTTTTAATGTAGAATAGGGTAGGGAATTTTTTTATTTTGGGGGGCTTTGTTATTTTATTAGGGGGCTTAGATTAGGTGTAAGTAGCTTAAAATTGTTGTAATATTTTTTAAATGTTTGTAACTTTTTTTTTTGTACTTTAGTTAGTTTATTGAATTGAATTTAATTGTAGTTATTTGAAGGTAATTTATTTAATTAATTTAATGATAGTGTAGTGTTAGGTTTAATTGTAACTTAGGTTAGGATTTATTTTACAAGTAATTTTGTATTTCTTTTAGCTAGGTAGTTATTAAATACTTAATAACTATTTAATAACTATTCTAACTAGCTAAAATAAATACAAAGTTACCTGTAAAATAAATATAAATCCTAAAATAGCTACAATGTAATTATTAATTACATTGTAGCTATCTTAGGGTTTATTTTACAGGTAAGTATTTAGTTTTAAATAGGAATAATTTATTAAAGTATAGTGTAGTGTTAGGTGTAATTGTAACTTTGGTTAGTTTTTATTTTACAGGTAAATTTCTCTTTATTTTAGCTAGGTAGTTATTAAATAGTTATTAACTATTTAATAGCTATTGTACCTATTTAAAATAAATTGAAATTTGCCTGTAAAATAAAAATAAATCCTAAGATAGCTACAATATAATTATTAGTTATATTGTAGCTATATTAGGGTTTATTTTAAAGGTAAGTATTTAGTTTTAAATATGATTAATTTAGTTCATAAGATAAATATTATTTAGATTTATTTAATTAATATTTAAGTTAGGGGGGTGTTAGGGTTAGGGTTAGACTTAGGTTTAGGGGTTAATAATTTTATTATAGTAGCGGCGGTGTAGGGGGGGCAGGATAGGGGTTAATAAATTTATTATAGGTGGCGATGGTGTAGGGGGGGCAGATTAGGGGTTAATAAGTTTAATATAGGTTGCGGTGGGGTCCGGGAGCGGCGGTTTAGGGGTTAAACTATTTATTTAGTTGCGGCGGGGTCCGGGATCGGCAGGATAGGGGTTAATAAATTTATTATAGGTGGCGATGGTGTAGGGGGGCAGGATAGGGGTTAATAGGTATTATGTAGGTGGCGGCGGGGTTCGGGAGCGGCGGTTTAGGGTGTAATACATTTATTTAGTTGCGGCGGTGTAGGGGGGACAGATTAGGGGTGTTTAGACTCGGGGTACATGTTAGGGTGTTAGGTGCAGACAGCTACCATAGGAATCAATGGGATGTCTGGCAGCAGCGAACATGAGCTTTCGCTATGGTCAAACTCCCATTGATTCCTATGGGATCCGCCGCCTCCAGGGTGGCGGTTTGAAAACCGGGTGCGCTGGGCCAGAAAAGTGCCGAGTGTACCTGCTAGTTTTTTGCTAACTAGCAAAAGTAGTCAGATTGTGCCGAAACTTGTGTGCGGAACATCTGGAGTGATGTAAGAATCGATCTGTGTCGGACTGAGTCCGGTGGATCGAAGCTTACATCACTATATTCTACTTTTGCCGGTGTCTAGGGCTTGATAACTTAGGCGAATCAGCCTCGCCACAAATACGCTGCGGAATTCCAGCGTATTTGAGGTTGATGGCTTGATAACTAGGGGCCTGTGTCTTCATGTATTTGTGAGAGCGTGTGTGAGAGCGCGAGAGAGAATATGTGTGTGAGAGTGTGTGTCTTTATGTATTTGTGAGTGTGTGTGTGAGAGCGGGAGAGAGACAATATGTGTGTGAGAGTGTGTGTCTTTATTTATTTGTGAGAGCGTGTGTGTGAGAGTGCGAGAGAGAGAATATGTGTGTGAGAGTCTGTGTCTTCATGTATTTGTGAGAGCGTGTGTGTGAGAGCGCGAGAGAGAATATGTGTGTGAGAGTGTGTGTCTTTATGTATTTGTGAGAGTGTGTGTGTGAGAGCGCGAGAGTGACAATATGTGTCTGACAGTGTGTGTCTTTATGTATTTGTGAGAGTGTGTGTGTGAGAGCACGAGAGAGACAATATGTGTGTGAGAGTGTGTGTCTATGTATTTGTGAGAGCGTGTGTGTGAGAGAGCGAGAGAGAGAATATGTGTGTGAGAGTGTGTGTGTCTTTATGTATTTGTGAGAGCGTGTGTGAGAGAGAGAGAGAGCGAGAGAGAGAATATGTGTGTCTGTGTATGTATGTATGCATATGTATGTATGTGTATATTTGTAAGCGCAGTGTTTATTCATAATGTAAAAGTTAGTGCTTAGCTCATCTTCAGCTTAGCGCTCACATGATTACCTACATTAAAAGTTGTTTATGCAAGGAATTTAGAACACCCTGGCTATCTTGCGTCCAGATTTTAGTGTACCCTAGACTTTTGCTAGAGCACTAATATATATCTATCACCTTGTAATATGAGTGCAAAAATAAAAGCGCTATTTATTAAACTTGCTTGTTTTAGCGCACAATAGCTAACATATTTTTTATTTACGCTCCTATGAGTTACTGATAAAATAACATTTGTTTTTGTTTTTTTGCTACATTTCTCATCCCACCATTTGTCAGGGGATTGGTGTCCAATCAGAATACCATCCCATTTGAGTGATTGTGCCTGTCCCTGCATACTCATTAAAAGCCTGAGGCTCCTCTTGGTTGTGCACAAGCATGCTCAGTTAAGCACTTCACTAATAAATGAACATTTGTTTGCTGTTCCCTAGCAACTGTGATAAATTCAGTTTGCAGCAAAGCTGGAGAGGACAGGTCAAGGAAGCAGGTAAGAAAGTATATTTCTCTGGTTTTGCCAATGCTAATGCAGTGATTAATTGTTATAGTCTGTATAATGGCTTTGTTACTGTAGGTATCAATCTAGCTATGAAGCAACTGGTGTAACAGATTTTCACAGCGCTCAGTAATGTCATATAAAATGCATTCGGTTGTAAAGATTTTTTTTAATCTAGTTGAAAGCAGAGGCTTTTTTAAAATGTAAAACTATTAATGTATTAAAATGCATGCTGTGTAAATGATTGATTAAAGGGACACTCGAGCCAAAATAAAACTTTCATGATTCAGACAGAGCAGCCATTTTAAACAACTTTCCAATGTACTTCCATTAACAAAATGTGCACAGTCTTTTATATTTATACTTTTTGAGTCACCAGTAGTGATGTTGCGAACTGTTAACCGGAGAACAGTTCCCGGCGATCTTAGCTTGTTCGCGTTCGCCGCGGCGGGCGAACATATGCAATGTTCGATCTGCCCCCTATTCGTCATCATTGAGGAAACTTTGACCCTGTATCTCAGAGTCTGCAGACACATTTGAGCCAATCAGCAGCAGACCCTCCCTCCCAGACCCTCCCACCTCCTGGACAGCATCCATTTTAGATTCAATCGGAAGCTGCATTCTTAGTGAGAGGAGGGACAGTGTAGCTGCTGGTGATTTTATAGGGAAATTGATAGCTAGGCTAGTGTATTCAGTGTCCACTACAGTCCTGAAGGACTCATCTAATCTCTGCTGTAAGGACAGCACCCCAAAAAGCCCTTTTTAGGGCTAGAACTTCAGTCTTTTTTTTTTTTTTCTTACTGTGTTTTTTTTACTGTGATTAACAGCTCTGTTTTCCACCACTTATATCTGGTGTAACATTAGTGTAAATTTAAAAAAAAACAAAAAACTTTTACATCAGTCTGCTATTGTTATTTAATTTTAGTTGCCAGGCCAGCGTGCCACTAGTGCCAGCCTGTGTGTCAGGCTCCCAGCATATACTGTGCCTACTTCCATCCTCAGTGCCACTACTCATATCTGGTGTAACATTAGTGTAACTTTAAAAAAAAAAAAAAAAACTTTTGCATCAGTCTGCTAGTGTTATTTAATTGCAGTTGCTTGTCTGCCAGCGTGTGTGCCAGGCCCACTTTCCAACTAGTGCCACAAATCATATTTGTTATAACAGTAGTGTAAATATGTTAAATAAAAACTTTTTGACTGTGAAACATCAGTCAGCTAGTGCAATCTAATTGCAGTTGCCTGCCTGCCAGAGTGTTTGCCAGGCCCACTTGCCAACTAGTGCCACCACTCATATTTGTTATAACAGTAGTGTAAATATTTAATAAAAAAACTTTTTTGACTGTGAAACATCAGTCTGCTATTGTAATCTAATTGAAGTTGCCTGCCTGCCAGCGTGTGTGCCAGGCCCACTTCGCAAGTTAGTGGCACCACTCATATTTGTTGTAACAGTAGTGTAAATATTTAAAAAAAAACTTTGCTGACTGTGAAACATCATTCAGCTAGTGTAATCTAATTGCAGTTGCCTGCCTGCCAGCGTGTGTGCCAGTCCCACTTGCCAACTAGTGCCACCAATCAGATTTGTTGTAACAGTAGTGTAAATATTTAAATAAAAAAAATTTGGACTGTGAAACATCAGTCTGCTATTGTAATCTTATTGCATTTGCCTGCCTGCCAGCGTGTGTGCCAGGCCCACTTGCCAAGTTAGTGGCACCACTCATATTTGTTGTAACAGTAGTTTAAATATTTAAAAAATAAACATTTTTGACTGTGAAACATCAGTCTGCATTTTTGTGTCAGGCTCACAGCGTATACTGTGCCCACTTGCCCAGTGCCACCACTCATATCTTGTTTAATAGTAGTGTAAGTGTACAAAATTAAAAAAAAAAAAACTTTTTGGATTGTGAAGCATCAGTCTGCTTTTTTGTGTCCGGCTCACAGTGTATACTGTGCCCACTTGCCCAGTGCCACCACTCATATTTTGTTTAATAGTAGTGTAAGTGTACATTTTAAAAAAAATAACTTTTTGGATTGTGAAACATCAGTCTGCTTTTTTGTGTCAGGCTCACACCGTATACTGTGCCCACTTGCCCAGTGCCACCACTCATATTTTGTTTAATAGTAGTGTAAGTGTACATTTTAAAAAAAAATTCCAGGCAGAGGCAGGCCACCCCGCAGGTGCCGTCGTGGTCGTGGTGCTGCGATTCCCTTAGACCCTACAACTATGCACAGTGTTCAGAGGCCACGTGCCATGAACGCAAAAAGTTCTGAGGAGGACCTAGTTGAATGGCTAACACAGGACAGCCAATCTTCTACAGCTTCCGCTCCTAACCTTGACGCACCATCCACCTCCAGCTTAGCTGCGGGCACCTCAAGTGACCAGTGCCACTCGCCCGCCCACCACCACCACCAACACTAGCACCACAGCCGCTTCACTTGATCTGTCAGAGGAGTTATTGACACATCAGTTGGAAGAAATGAGTGATGTGCAACCATCATTGACAGAGGATGTAGATAACAGTGATATGTCTCAGTCAGGCAGCATTACAGACATGGACGTATGGTGTGATGATGATGGTGATGTTGTACCCGCTGCTGCTTCCTTTGTTGATTTGTCAGATACAAGTGAAGCGGTTGATGATGATGCGTCCGTGGATGTCACGTGGGTGCCCGCTAGAAGAGAAGAAGAAGAGGGGGAAAGTTCAGATGGGGAGACATAGAGGAGGAGACGAGTTGGAAGCAGGGGGACGTCGTCGGAAGGAGCTAGTGGCACAGTCAGACAGCATGCATCGGCACCCGGGGTCAGCCAGACAGCACGCCAATCAACGCATGCTGTTGCCGCCACCAGAATGCCGTCATCGCAGAGCTCAGCAGTGTGGCATTTTTTTGTGTGTCTGCCTCTGACAACAGCGATGCCATTTGCAACCTGTGCCAAAAGAAACTGAGTTGTGGGAAGTCCAACACCCACCTAGGTACAACTGCATTGCGAAGGCACATGGTCTCACATCACAAACGCTGAAGGGATGAACACATGAGTAGAAGCAGCACACAAACTCAAAGCCGCCATACTCCTACTGGTCCAGCATCTTCAGCCACGTCAACCACTGCTGTCCTCCTTGCCCCCTCTCAACCATCCGCCACTCAGTCTCTCTTATGTAGCAGTTCCTGGTCATCTGCCCACAGTCAGGTGTTTGTCAAGGACATGTTTGAGTGTAAGAAGCCAATTTCCCAAAGTCACCCCCTTGCCCGGCGTCTGACAGCTGGCTTGTCTGAACTCTTAATCCGCCAGCTTTTACCATACAAGCTGGTGGAGTCTGAGGCTTTCAAAAAAATTTTTATCTATTGGGACACCGCAGTGGAAGGTACCCGGCCGAAATTTCTTTGCACAAAAGGCAATCCCCAACCTGTACTCGATTGTGCGAAAGTAAGTAATGGCATGTCTGGCACACAGCGTTGGGGCAAGGGTCCATATGACCACTGATAGCTGGTCTGCAAAGCATGGTCAGGGCAGGTATATCACCTACACTGTGCATTGGGTAAACCTGCTGACGGCTGCCAAGCATGGAATGCATGGCTCTGCAGAGGAGGAGTTGGTGACACCTCCTCTACTCCTCCGACTCCATCCTCTTCCATAACCTCTTCCTCGGCTGAGTCCTCTTCTGCTGCTGCGTCTTGCTTCACATCAACGGCACCCCCCAGCTCCCCAGGTACTATTCAACATCCCGGATACGGCAGTGTCACGCCGTCTTGGGGTTGACTTGCCTGAAAGCCGAGAGTCACACCGCACCAGCACTCCTGTCCGCCCTAAATGCACAGGTGGATCAGTGGCTGACTCCGCACCGAGTATTTGTATGACCGGGGTGCTAGGACAGCCTCTGGGGAGCTGGGGATTTTTTTGCCACGTTACTGGACACTCATGCGCAATGCCTGTAGGCTCATACGTCCTTTTGAGGAGGTGACAAACCTAGCCAGTCTTACCGAAGGCACCATCAGCGACATCATACCATTTGTTTTCTTCCTGCAGCGTGCCCTGTGAAGAGTGCTGGATCAGGCCATAGATGAGCGTGAAGAGGAAGAGTTGTGGTCTCCATCACCACTAGTGATGTCCCGAACTGTTCGCCGGAGAACAGTTCCCGGCGAACATTGCTTGTTCGCGTTCGCCGCCGCGGGCGAACATATGCGATGTTCGATCCGCCCCTATTCGTCATCATTGAGTAAACTTTGACCCTGTATCTCACATTCTGCAGACACATTACAGCCAATCAGCAGCAGACACTCCCTTCCAGACCCTCCCAGGTCCCGGGCAACAGCCATTTTAGAATCATTATGATGCAGCTTTTGAAGAGAGAGGAGGTTTAGTGTTGAAGCTCCTGATTTTATAGGGAAATTGATAGCTAGGCTAGTGTATTTAGTCTCCACTACAGTCCTGAAGGACTAATCTGATCTCTGCTGTAAGGACAGCACCCCAAAAAGCCCTTTTTAGGGCTACATCTGGCTTTTTTTTCCAGTCTTTTTTTTGCATAGGGCTAGAACTCCAGTCATTTTTTTTTGCATTTGCCTGCCTGCCACCAGCCTGTGTGTGATCCTCACAGCATATATTGTGCCAACTTGTTCACTGCCACCACTCATATCTGGTGGTCTAACATTAGTGTAAATTAAAAAAAACAAAAAAACTTTTAGTTTGCTAATTGCAAGTTTAATCTAATTTCATTTTCCATCAGGCCTGTGTGCCAGGCCAACAGCAAGCATATACTGTCATTAATTCCTCTATGCCACCACTCATATCTGGTGGTGTAACATTATTTTCAATTTAAAAAAAAAAAAAACATTTACATTAGTTTGCTAATTGCAAGTTTAATCTAATTTCATTTTCCATCAGGCCTGTGTGCCAGGCCAACAGCAAGCATATACTGTGATTAATTCCTCTGTGCCACCACTCATATCTGGTGGTGTAACATTCCGCCTTGTAATCTACATTTTTTGCATCCATCCAGAACGAAATTGATCTGTACGTAATAGATAAAGCTTAGCTGGTTTGGAATATATTTATATTGTAAGAAAAGGGGCTTCCCAGACTGGACCGCAGGGATCTCTTGGCGGCCTACAAGGACAGAGATTCCAGCACCCCCCCGGGAGACCGGGGTAAGCAGAGAAACCACTGTGCCTCTGCATCTATCGGTGGTTGATAGAATCAGGCTGCAAACATGGAGAGTGTATTTACGTACATGCAGGCACTGTTCTACGAGTTTGAGAGGGACATGTTGGATCGATTTGACCACTTACATTCCAGGATGGAACACACGGTGATCAAGAGGAGCCCCTCTGGGCCTGAAATAGTAGCACCCATGGGATCTGTAACTCAGCGGCAAGAAGTTGGCCTATACCACAGTCCTCAACCCCTGGTGACTGGAGCGGTACCTATTTTATTAGATCCCCGTGGCCAACTCTCGCATCTTTCTATAGTTCCTACGCGGGAGGGGGCGATCGACCCGCCTGCGATAAGCATGGAATCGGCTTGTCTGATTAGAGATGCAGAGGGGAAACACGCGGGGCACCACGCTGAGAGCGTACTGGGGACAAAGGACTACTCGCACCACGAGAGGTACTTATCCAGCTTAGACGGAGGAGCCACCTTCTTTACCTCTCAATTTGTTTTATGCCCAAATGCCCAAATAGCCTGGAGAAGAGGAGAAGGTTAGGCTAGGGGCAGCACTCTGAGACCGCTAATCTCCCTGGTGGTCAGAACGCCTTATATGTTAAGTTCTCCTTTTAGCCCGGCTTGGATTGCCTTCATGCCGGGGAAGCGGTCTCTTAATTTAAGTAGGCGTTAAGGGAGCTGAGGGGCTGTGTGCGAAAGGGAACATGCATACAGTTTGTGCATAAGCTGCAGAACTGCACGCTGAATGTGTGGACAAAATTCTCCGGTTGTGACTTTTGGCTACATCAGCGAGATTTAAGTGAGACATTCATGTGGATATTCTGCACTACCCACTCAGCACCATACTATATCTCGTTAGATGTGACTGTTATATATATCATGTGCCCGCATGTGTATGCAGCCTCAGCACCTGGCCCTCATCCGGGTATAGTTCCCTTTAAAGGGACGATGTGTTTTCCTCAAAGCTAAGTATTTGACATTTTGTCATGAGTTAGGTTGATAATGTTACCCTTAATATTTTTTGCATGCATGTTCTCACTCTATCCTATTACTTTGAATATAACCTGGACTCCCTAACTATGATGCACCGCAATATGAGCGGTTGAGGGTGTGAATGGAATGAGATACTCTTTACTGAACTGATGCTATAATCTGTCAGATGTGACCAATGTATAAATTGTGTGCCTACATGTGTATACAGCCTTAGCTAAGTGTTTATGCCTTGTTCACATAAGTTCATAGCATTTTCTCATTTTACCTCAATATTTTTACTGCAACTTCGACTCCCTAGCTAGGATGCACCGCAATATGAGATGTTAAGGGAGTGTATAGATTGAGTTATGTTCTACTGAACCGAGGTCATATAATAAATGCAGCAGTCCACTAGTGAATTTAGCCTACTGGGACCTCATATAAACATTATACCTCATAGATAAAACTATGCAATTAGCAATGTTATAGGTACAGGGTATAAAGGTGTACTAAAGGTTCTGTGTATAACTTAAAGAGACATTCCCTATATCACCTTTTTCTTTCTTTTTTTTTCTTCTCCCCTAGAATCCCCTGTTTAATATTAGGTAAACTGTGAGGGGTCATGAGGGGCTCCTATATAGTACTTAGGGTCAATATCTTATCAGGTGCTGATAATAATTGATGGGGAAATAGGTATTAGGCAGGTGTCTTATACAATGATTTAAATTTCATTCTAGAGGTCCAACAGTGGACTATATAGCTTATACCTATGTTTAGTGTATGGGGTCCCAGAGGGTCTCACCTGATGAATACCCCAACATTTATCTTAGGTGCATTTCCTTTGTTCTGAGAGGGGTTTATAAACCAAGTGAACATTGGTACTCTCCTTGTTATGTTATATTATATAATTCTATGTTCTGTTGTGAGTCTCATGGACGGACAAAAGGCCTGTTTTTTTCTTATTCAGAATCCCTCCATGGAAGCTAGGCCATAAAGTTAACATTTGTTAAATTATATGTTTGCTGTCCAACAGAAAATGTAAGTTTGTAAAAAGAGGTGCCACTCATGGCTGGTTATTTATCCTTATTGTTTAGGATTCATTAATACTTATGGTTTCCAGGACATGCCTTTTGCGATAAATGTATAAGTAAGGATGTATATCGAAAGGTGTGTTGCCATGACAATTGTATCAGTTTGTTTCTGTATGTCATTGCTACCTCAATAAAAATTATAAAAAAAAAACAAACAAACAAAAAAAAAACTTTTACATTAGTTTGCTAATTGCAAGTTTAATCTAATTTCATTTTCCATCAGGCCTGTGTGCCAGGCCAACAGCAAGCATATACTGTGATTAATTCCTCTGTGCCACCAATCATATCTGGTGGTGTAACGTAACATTATTGTAAATTAAAAAAAAAACAAATTTACATTAGTTTGTTAGTGTAATCTAATTTCATTTTCCATCAGGCCTGGGTCTCTCAGGCACACAGCATATACTGTTATTAATTGCTCTGTGCCACCACTCATATCTGGTGTAAAATTATTTTAAATTTTAAAAACAAAAATTTAACATTAGTTTGCTAATTGCAAGTTTAATATAATTTCATTTTCCATCAGGCCTGTGTGCCAGGCCCACAGCAAGCATATACTGGGGAGTAACAGGTATTAAACTAATAAGAACAGTACTACTTAACACAACCTAGTTACCATGGGTCCCAGGCCACATGTTTTGTTGTTATACTTTGTCAGGGTAATCATGCAGGCCATATAGACCTCCCCCGATAGGGGGAGTAACAGGGATTAAAGTGCTAAGAATAGTACTACTTAACACAACCTAGTTACCATGGGTCCCAGACCGCATGTTTTGTTGTTATACTTTGTCAGGGTAATCATGCAGGCTATATAGACCTCCCCCGATGGGGTGAGTAAGAGGGATTAAACTGCTAAGAACAGTACTACTTAACACAACCTAGTTACCATGGGTCCCAGACCGGTTGTCTTGTTGTTATACTTTGTCAGGGTAATCATGCACGCCATATAGACCTCCCCCGATAGGGGGAGTAACAGGGATTAAAGTGCTAAGAATAGTACTACTTAACACAACCTAGTTACCATGGGTCCCAGACCGCATGTTTTATTATTATACTTTGTCAGGGTAATTATATATCTATCAAATCTATCTATTTATCTTCTATCGATTCTATCTAACTATCAATCTATGTATATCTATCTATCAAATCTATCTATCTCGAGGCCGGACTGTTTTGAGACAGCCACTTGTGTTTAGGACAAATTTGAAGTAGGAGGACAGACCAATCATCTTCTTCCATCTCCCTGTTCCAAAAATGCAGGCCATATAGACCTCCCTCGATAGGGGGAGTAACAGGTAGTAGTAAACTGCTAAGAATAGTACTACTTAACACACGATGGGTCCCAGACCGCATGTCTTATTGTTATACTCTGTCAGGGAAATTATATATATCTTTCAAATCTATCTATTTATCTATCGAATCTATCTAACTATCAATCGTATCTATCAAATGTATATTGCATCTATTGATCTATGTAATTCGTATCTATCAAATGTATATTGCATCTTTTGATCTATGTAATTTGTATCTATCAAATGTATATTGCATCTATTGATCTATGTAATTCGTATCTATCAAATGTATATTGCATCTATTGATCTATGTAATTTGTATCTATCATATGTATGTTGCATCTATTGAGCTATGTAATCTTTGTATCTATCTATCAAATCTATCTATCTCGTGGTTGTGCAAATGGACTGTTTGCGGTTGTTTGCGGTGCGTTACACGGGGAGTTTGGTCTGTCACTGTGAAGCGGGCGTAACCCTTACACTATCTGATCAATACAACATCATACCTGATGTTTCAAAGCACGTTATTCCAAACAATTTAGGAATGTTAGGTGATTTAGGCCCTTTATGGGTTAAAACCAGACTCTGCATCAACTATGTAATTTTCCATGGGGGTTTTGCCATGGATCCCCCTCCAGCATGCCACAGTCCAGGTGTTAGTACCCTTGAAACAACTTTTCCATCACTATTGTGGCCAGAAAGAGTCCTTGTGGGTTTTAAAGTTCGCCAGCCTATTGAAGTCAATGGCGATTCGCCCGGTTCGCGAACAATAGCGGAAGTTCGAGTCCGCCGTTCGCGAACCGAAATTTTTAAGTTCGCGACATCACTAATCTCTACCAGAAACAGCCTTATCAGCATCGCTTGCTGGACCAGCGGCAACGCAGGAAGAGGAGTCAGAGGAGGAATGTGGCTTTGAGGAGGAGGAGGAAGACCAAGCATAACAGGCATCCCAGGGTGCTCGTTGTTGTCACCTATCTGGTACCCGTGGTGTTGTACGTTGCTGGGGGGAAGAAGATACCTTCAGTGAGATCAGTGAGCACGAGGAACGGGACATGATTAGCTCGGCATCCAACCTTGTGCAAATGGGGTCTTTCATGCTGTCGTGCCTGTTGAGGGACCCTCGTATAAAAAAGCTGAAGGAGAACGACCTGTACTGGGTGTCCACGCTACTAGACCCCCGGTATAAGCATAAAGTTACTGAAATGTTACCGAATTCACGCAAGTCGGAAAGGATGGAGCAGTTCCAAAATAAATTAAAAAGTATGCTTTACACAGCGTATAAGGGTGATGTCACAGCACAACGGGAATCTAACAGGGGAAGAGATGAAAGTAATCCTCCTCCTCCTCCCACGACCACGCCGGCAAGGACAGGACGCTTTCCAGACGTATTGTTGATGGAGGACATGTGGACCTTTTTAACTACTATGCATCGTCACAGCCCTTCGGGATCCATCCTCAGAGAAAGACTCAACCGACAGGTAGCAGACTACCTAGCATTAACTGCGGATCTCGACATTCTGAGGAGCGATGGACCCCTTGACTACTGGGTGTGCAGGCTTGACCTGTGGCCTGAGCTATCCCAATTTGCAATTGAACTTCTGGCCTGCCCCGCTTCAAGTGTCCTGTCAGAAAGGACCTTCAGTGCAGCAGGAGGTATTGTCACTGAGAAGAGAAGTCGCCTAGGTCAAAAAAATCTTGATTATCTCACCTTTATTAAAATGAATGAGGGATGGATCCCGAAGGGACTGACATTGTGCGATACATTAGAGTAAAAAAGGCCTGATGAGATGAGCTGCCTTGGGCTACAAATGGTACACACGCTGCTGTATTTTATCTTCGAATGGCGGATGACTTGCGTGACTTACCTGCCAACAACTAGGGTTCAAGCCGCAATGTTTTAGGGCACTTTCTAACTGTCAAACAAACATCAATTTTTCTGGCCGCTGCTACAGCAGCGGCTGCAACAATACCTAATTTTTCAGGCAGTTTTACATGCCTAATTTTTCTGGCCTCTGGTGCTGCACTGTGGCTACAAAACCCAAACCAAAAAATAGGCACATAACAATGATTAAACTGTTAAGCATAGTACTACTTAACACACCACTCATATCTGGTGGCACAGTACATTGCACGCGCAGTGCCCCAAATTTGAAGTAGGAGGACCGACCAAGCATCTTTTTCCATCTCCGGTTCCTAAATATTATCTCCGGGTTCCTAAAATCGATGCCATACCTGTACTCTATTGTGCAAAAGGATGGCATATGTGGTGTTTCATGCTGTTGTGCCTGTTCAGGGTCGGGGACCCAAGTATAAAAAGGCTGAAGGAGAACGACCTGTACTGGTTGTCCAAGCATCTTTTTCCATCTCCCGGTTCCTAAAAATTATCCCCGGGTTCCTAAAATCGATGCCATACCTGTTCTGGATTGTTCAAAAGGATGGCATATGTGGTGTTTCATGCTGTTGTGCCTGTTGAGGGTCGGGGACCCAAGTATAAAAAGGCTGAAGGAGAACGACCTGTACTGGGTGTCCAAGCATCTTTTTCCATCTCCCGGTTCCTAAAAATTATCTCCGGGTTCCTAAAATCGATGCCAAACCTGTACTGGATTGTTCAAAAGGATGGCATATGTGGTGTTTCATGCTGTTGTTTCTGTTGAGCGTCAGGACCCTTGTATAGAAAGGCTGAAGGAGAACGACCTGTACTGGGTGTCCAAGCATATTTTTCCATCTCCCGGTTCCTAAAAATTATCTCTGGGTTCCTAAAATTGATGCCATACCTGTACTCTATTGTGCAAAAGGATGGCATATGTGGTGTTTCATGCTGTTGTGCCTGTTGAGGGTCGGGGACCCAAGTATAAAAAGGCTGAAGGAGAATGACCTGTACTGGGTGTCCAAGCATCTTTTTCCATCTCCCGGTTCCTAAAAATTATCACCGGGTTCCTAAAATCGATGCCATACCTGTACTCTATTGTGCAAAAGGATGGCATATGTGGTATTCCATGCTCTTGTGCCTTTTGAGGGTCGGGACCAAAGTATAAAAAGGCTGAAGGAGAACGACCTGTACTGGGTGTCCAAGCATTTTTTTCCATCTCCCGGTTCCTAAAAATTATCACCGGGTTCCTAAAATCGATGCCATACCTATACTCTATTGTGCAAAAGTATGGCATATGTGGTATTTCATGCTGTTGTGCCTGTTGAGGGTCGGGACCCAAGTATAAAAAGGCTGAAGGAGAACGACCTGTACTGGGTGTCCAAGCATCTTTTTCCATCTCCCGGTTCCTAAAAATTATCACCGGGTTCCTAAAATCGATGCCATACCTGTACTCTATTGTGCAAAAGGATGGCATATGTGGTATTTCATGCTCTTGTGCCTGTTGAGGGTCGGGACCCAAGTATAAAAAGGCCGAAGGAGAACGACCTGTACTGGGTGTCCAAGCATTTTTTTCCATCTCCCGGTTCCTAAAAATTATCTCTGGGTTCCTAAAATCGATGCCATACCTGTACTCTATTGTGCAAAAGTATGGCATATGTGGTATTTCATGCTCTTGTGCCCGTTGAGGGTCGGGACCCTCGTATAAAAAGGCTGAAGGAGAACGACCTGTACTGGGTGTCCAAACATCTTTTTCCATCTCCCGGATGTAGCGGTACTCCACTAGGGGGTCTCCCTTACTCTGTCCAAACCCAAGGGTGGCCACCGGATAGTGGGACCAGAGATATAGTTGCTGAGACCGGGGTCAAGCCAGCGGGTGTATCTCCCCCAGCTGGGCTGGTCTCAGTGGACTCCCAGTCAGGTAGCGTCCTCTCTGCCCTGCAGCTCTTTATTGGCAGGTATCGTCCCCTCTGCCTGTCTGCTTCTAGGCAGGAATAAATCCCCTGCCAGGCTGCTTCTTGGCAGGAATAGCTCCCTATGCCTCCAAATAGTGGGACCAGGGCTATCGTGGCTGAGACCAGGGTCAAGCCAGCGGCTGTATCTCCCCCAGCTGGTCTCAGTGGGCTCCCAGGCAGGTAGCGTCCCCTTTGCCTGTCTGCTTCTAGGCAGGAATAGATCCCTCTGCCTCACTGCACACTTCCAGCAGGTAGCGTGCCCTCTGGTTTCTTATAGGCAGGAATCGATCCCTCTGCCTTGCTGCTCCTTTCAGGCAGGCCAGCTCTTTGCATACAGTCCCACAGACTCTGTAACAGAATGCAGGGTCAGAACCTCAAAACTGGTATACCTGAAAGAATCAGAAAGCACAAAAAGGCAATCCCGGACCACAACCTGTACTCGATTGTGCAAAAGGAAGTAACCTTACCATGGGTCCCAGACCCAATGTTTTATTGTTATACTCTGTCAGGGTGTGAAAGTTACTGTTATCAACTTTAAATTTTAGTAATTTATCACTATATTTATGTATGTATGCTTTCATTTTCTCTCTGTTAACATGTCTTGTTAAAGAGAACCTGGAAGAAAGCAAATATTTCTATAGGAAAAAGTGATTGTTTTTATTCACTGAACTGTTATACTAACAGTCAGAGAGACTCAAACCAAAGTTGAATGATAAGTAATAATAAACAGTAATGAAGATAAAAAATAACTGAAGAAAATGAGCAAGTCACAATATAGACAAAATACTTGGATATCTCTCTGATAACAATTTGATGTTGTGGTCTGTAATAATGTGAAAAAAGAGATCGTAGTAAATGTTGATTGAAGTAGCGTAATAACAGGAAAATGCATGAAGAGTAATGCGTTGTGAACGCAATATTAAATACGAGGTGGAGAGTGTACTTTTATGGCCTTTGTTGGAGATCTCATAAACAGCATGCTTTTTGTAATTGATATGTACATACCTTATTCGTGTATTGGACTAAAAATATTTACCGGCTTTAGTAAGAGATTGTCTGTGCTGGTCCGTGCTGAGTACTCAGCGTTTGAGGTGAGGCTGGCGCGCTGCGCGTACAGGATGAAGGCTGCGTGGATGACGTCACCAAGGTGTAGAGGATAGAAGAGACGTTCCGGTTAGAAGTTGAAGTAAACTAAAGTTCCAGTTTACTAAAGGTGATGAGAGAAAATCCTCAAGTAGGTTATAAGTAACCAGATTTGTAAACTGCAGGTAAAAATATGAGAGGCAAAACAAGGTCCCAATATCACTGTAATAGAACTTAGGAAATAGCTTCATTTAGCTTGCAGAGATCAGTGAGCGAAAGGAAACAGACAACCCACAGACTGCAATAATCAAGCAAGGCTGTGAAGTAAGGTTGTAACTTAAATAGGGCAAGGATAGGGCGGAGATCATGATTTAAAGGTATAGCCTGTAGCTGAAATCATGACACAGGGAAATTATATAACTATCAATCGTATCAATCAAATATATATTGCATCTATTGATCTCTGTAATTCGTATCTATCAAATGTATATTGCATCTTTAGATCTATGTAATTTGTATCTATCAAATGTATATTGCATCTATTGATGTAATTCATACCTATCAAATGTATATTGCATCTTTTGATCCATGTAATTCGTATCTATCAAATGTATATTGCATCTATTGATCTCTGTTATTCGTATCGATCAAATGTATATTGCATCTATTGATCTATGTTATTCGTACCTATCAAATGTATATTGCAACTTTTGATCCATGTAATTCGTATCTATCAAATGTATATTGCATCTTTTGATCTCTGTAATTCGTATCGATCAAATGTATATTGCAACTTTTAATCTATGTTATTCGTACCTATAAAATGTATATTGCATCTATTGATCTATGTAATCTATGGATCTATCTATCAAATCTATCGATCTCGTGGCCGGACTGATTTGTGACAGCAACTTGTGTTTCCGGCAAATTTGAAGTAGGAGGACAGACAAAGCATCTTCTTCCATCTCCCTGTTCCGAAAATCAAGGCCATATAGACCTCCCCCGATAGGGGGAGTAACAGGTATTAAACTGCTAAGAATAGTACTACTTAGTGCTTAACACACCACGGGTCCCAGACTGCATGTTTTATTGTTATACTCTGTCAGGGAAATTATATAACTATCAATCGTATCAATCAAATATATATTGCATCTATTGATCTCTGTAATTCGTACCTATCAAATGTATATTGCATCTTTTGATCCATGTAATTAGTTTCTATCAAATGTATATTGCATCTTTTGATCTCTGTAATTCGTATCGATCAAATGTATATTGCATCTTTTGATCTATGTAATTCGTATCTATCAAATGTATATTGCATCTATTGATCTATGTAATTCGTATCTATCAAATGTATATTGCATCTTTTGATCTATGTAATTCGTACCTATCAAATGTATATTGCATCTTTTGATCCATGTAATTCGTATCTATCAAATGTATATTGCATCTTTTGATCTCTGTAATTCGTATTGATCTAATGTATATTGCATCTTTTGATCTATGTTATTCGTACCTATCAAATGCATATTGAATCTTTTGATCTGCCTTGCTGCTCCTTTCAGGCAGGCCAGCTATTTGCATAGAGGCCCACAGACTCTGTAACAGATCTCTCTTGCAGGGAGAGGTGCAGCCAGAATGCAGGGTCAGAACCTCTGCAACTGGTATACTTGATTGTGCAAAAGGAAGTAACCTTACCATGGGTCACAGACCGCATGTCTGTACTCTGTCAGGGAAATTATATATCTATCTAACTATCAATCGTAACTATCAAATATATATTGCATCTTTTGATCTCTGTAATTCGTATCGATCAAATGTATATTGCATCTTTTGATCTATGTAATTCGTACCTATCAAATGTATATTGCATCTTTTGATCCATGTAATTCGTATCTATCAAATGTATATTGCATCTTTTGATCTCTGTAATTCGTATCGATCAAATGTATATTGCATCTTTTGATCTATGTTATTCGTACCTATCAAATGTATATTGCATCTATTGATCTATGTAATCTATGGATCTATCTATCAAATCTATCGATCTCGTGGTTGTACTGTTTTGTGACAGCAACTTGTGTTTTGGCCAAATTTGAAGTAGGAGGACAGACAAAGCATCTTCTTCCATCTCCCTGTTCCGAAAATCAAGGCTATATAGACCTCCCCCGATAGGGGGAGTAACAGGTATTAAACTGCTAAGAATAGTACTACTTAGTGCTTAACACACCACAGGTCCCAGACCGCATGTTTTATTGTTATACTCTGTCAGGGAAATTATATAACTATCAATCGTATCAATCAAATATATATTGCATCTATTGATCTCTGTAATTCGTATCGATCAAATGTATATTGCATCTTTTGATCTATGTTATTCGTATCTATCAAATGTATATTGCATCTATTGATCCATGTAATTCGTATCTATCAAATGGATATTGCATCTTTTGATCTCTGTAATTCGTATCGATCAAATGTATATTGCATCTTTTGATCTATGTAATTCGTACCTATCAAATGTATATTGCATCTTTTGATCCATGTAATTCGTATCTATCAAATGTATATTGCATCTTTTGATCTCTGTAATTCGTATCGATCAAATGTATATTGCATCTTTTGATCTATGTTATTCGTACCTATCAAATGTATATTGCATCTTTTGATCTGCCTTGCTGGCCCACAGACTCTGTAACAGATCTCTCTTGCAGGGAGAGGTGCAGCCAGAATGCAGGGTCAGAACCTCTGCAACTGGTATACTTGATTGTGCAAAAGGAAGTAACTTTACCATGGGTCTCAGACCGAATGTTTTATTGTTATACTCTGTCAGGGAAATTATATAACTATCAATCATATCAATCAAATATATATTGCATCTATGATCTTTGTAATTCATATCGATCGAATGTATATTGCATTGTTTGATCTATGTAATTTGTACCTATCAAATGTATATTGTATCTTTTGATCTCTGTAATTCGTATCGATCAAATGTATATTGCATCTTTTGATCTATGTTATTCGTATCTATCAAATGTATATTAAATCTTTTGATCTATGTTATTCGTATCTATCAAATGTATATTGCATCTTTTGATCTGCCTTGCTGCTCCTTTCAGACAGGCCAGCTTTTTGCATAAAAGCCCACAGACTCTGTAACAGATCTATCTTGCAGGGAGAGGTGCAGTCAGAATGCAGGGTCAGAACCTCTGCAACTGGTATACTCGATTGTGAAAAAGGAAGTAACCTTACCATGGGTCACAGAACGCACGGTCTTTGTAATTCTCTGTCTGGGAAATTATATATCTTTCAAATTAGCTATTTATCTATCAAATCTATCTAACTATCAATCATATCTATAAAATGTTTATTGCATCTATTGATCTATGCAATTCGTATCTATCAAATGTATATTGCATCTATTGATCTATGGAATTCGTATCTATCAAATGTATATTGCATCTATTGATCTATGGAATTTGTATCTATCAAATGTATATTACATCTATTGATCTATGGAATTTGTATCTCTCAAATGTATATTGCATCTATTGATCTATGTAATTCATATCTATCAAATGTATATTGCATCTTTTGATCTATGTAATTCGTATCTATCAAATGTATATTGCATCTATTGATGTAATTTGTATCTATCAAATGTAAATTGCATCTTTTGATCTATGTAATTGGTATCTATCAAATGTATATTGCATCTATTGATCTATGTAATCTATGTATATATCTATCTATCAAATCTATCGATCTCGTAGTTGTGCAAATGGACTGTTTGCGGTTGTTTGCGGTGCGTTAAACGGGGAGTTTGGTCTGTCACTGTGAAGCGGGCCTAACCCTTACACTACCTGATCGATACAACATCATACCTGATGTTTTAAAGCACATTATTTCAAACAATTTAGGAATGTTAGGTGATTTATGCCCTTTATGGCTTAAAACCAGACTCTGCATCAACTATGTAATTTTCCATGGGAGTTTTGCCATGGATCCCCCTCCGGCATGCCACAGTCCAGGTGTTAGTCCCCTTGAAACAACTTTTCCATCACTATTGCGGCCAGAAAGAGTCCCTGTGAGTTTTAAAATTCGCCTGTCCATTGAAGTCAATGGCGGTTCGCCCGGTTCGCGAACATTTGCCGAAGTTCGCGTTCGCTCTTCGCGAACGCAAAATTTTAGATTTGCGACATCACTAGTCACCAGCTCCTACTGAGCATGTGCAAGAGTTCACAGAATATACGTACATGCATTTGTGATTGGCTGATGGCTGTCACATGATACAGGAGGAGTGGAAAATCATAACTTTGAAATTTGTCAGAAAAAAATCTACTACTCATATGAAATTCTGACAAAGTGCTATTGCATTGTCTTGTTATCATGCATTTGTTTATTATGCATATCTACTGTATTAACTGGTCCTTTAAGTAAAACATATGTCAATAAAACTAATCATTTTTGTAAACTTAATAGATCAAATAAACGTTTGCCCTGTAGGACCACAGTTTCCACTGGCTTTTAATAAAATGAGTATAATTGAAACTGTATTTAAAATTATTACTGTGATATGTGTGATAGAAGAGGCAATCAAAATCCCTAAACTCAAAATCCCTAATAACATAAAACAGAATTTTGAAATCCAGAAAGATTATAATCCCTAATGTCTAAAATTCAGAAAATCAAAATGCAGAAAGAACAAAATATAGATACAGTGTGCTGTGATGTCGCCATCTTAACTATCATTTTGCCTCCGTCTGGGGGATTTAATGGGGGTGAAGCCCCCCTTGTAAACCTCATTCCCCAAGGTTCACTTGGGGTGGATTCCAGAGGATCGGTGGGGCGCCCCCTTGAAGATACATTAACAAGGTCATCTTGCAGGAGTGTTCCGGGATTCTGGTTAGGAATTTTATTTTTTCGGGATTTTAATATTCAGGCTTATGTTGTGTCTGCATTTTTAAGTTTCGCTATTTAGAACTTCGGGATTGCGACATTCTGTCTTGTGTACTTCAGTCTTTTGATATAGACCGGTGTAATAGATATATATTATTGAACCTAATAATGTTTATAAATGGTACTTTGTGGCTTTAGACTCACAGGGGCTGATTTATCACGGCCTGAATGGGGCCGAATGTACCTGTTTTCATGCGTGCCTTTAGAAGTTAAGAAGCAGAGCTCTTAAGGCTGCTGCTCCTTAACTCGTTCGCCACCTCTGAGGTGGCAGACAGCAATCAGCCCGATCGGATACAGGGGGCGGTATTGCACAAGCATTTCACAAGAAATGCTTGTGCAATGATAAATGCCAAATGCGTATGCTTTTGGCATTTATCGAAGTACGGCGGACAAAATCCTCTACAGCGGATCATGTCCATCTGCATCATGATAAATTTACCCCATAGTCTCCATATTTTTAATTCATGTAAGTTTATACCATATTTTTGTTTTCTGTGTTGGAAATTTATGCTACATAGCATTATTAATGTTATGCTAATGTCCATGCATACAATTCTCACTAAACAACTATAATCGGTCATACATTTAAAATACATTTTATGTATTACAATAAATTTGACAAAAAAAAATTCACACAAATATATATATAGATACTGTAGATAGATGATGATTATTGGCAAATAAATTGGCGTTTCGGCTTGCATTTAAGCCTTTATTTAGACTTCACTATTTAGATCCTTCATCTGTGTAACAAAATAAGATACATTCATAAATCCCTTCATCAAACCATGTCATGTGTCTTTAAAATACACACCGCTACTGTATTCTCATAGTACTTCATTATATTATACAAGTTGTATTTCCCCATAAGAATTCTAAAACAACATGATTTAAGGTAAACTACTTACTTGGTATTATGTAGTCATCATAGACCAAACTTTCTATCTCCTTCTGGCTATATACTGTCTTTGACCTAATTTATAGCAGCCGAGTACTCACACAAGTGCTAATTGTTAACTATTAGTTTTTAATAACATTTATCCCTGAATGTATAAAAAAAGTTTGAAACATTACTCTCAAATATTTTGCAGCTACAACTCTTACACACACACACATACATATATATATATATATATATATATATATATATATATATATATATATATATATATATATATATATATATATATATATATATATATATATATTCTGTAGAGATAGGTGCACTCCCACTAACAAAATTCATATGCCATGGTACTAGGAGTGGTAAATAGAGCTAATAGACAAAGCACTCTCTGGTCTTATCAAGTGTATAACACAATTATTAGTGACGTTTCGGGGTATTCACCCCTTCATCAGACCAACAACAGTGAGGAAAAATATGCAAGCTTATAAACACAATTAGATCCCTCCCCCAACAGAAATTGTGCCAAAAAGGGGTTACCATAGTGATACAAATGTTGATACAAAACTTCACCCACCAAAATACAAACAATCATTGTAACAGAAGTCAAATGCAAGTTACAAATAGTTACAAAACAGTTACAAAAAAGTGTTTACCAAAAAGTTGTATAAACTAACCTATATCAAACGATGTGTCTGTGTTGTTCAGTAAATCACAGATGTTTTAAATACAGCCTTGCACAGGGACATATTGTATCTGAGTATCCTCTATCAAAACCATGGCGAAGGGCAATCATAATGTATATAATCTACTGCTTACCATAATCATTGTCAACGATGCCAATAGTGTGTGGAACACATCTATCACCTCCAGTATGTCCTGGTAAGAGGCCGTGACTGTGTGGACACCAGAGCAAATTAGCCCCGCCCATATGGGGCATGTATTATAGTGTTAGGGAAATTGCTATGTGGAAAACTCAAAGCATGTACTACAGTGTTTAAGGCATCATCAGGGGTTATTAATGAACAGGCATACAATCTGATCACATGAATGGGTAGCCTGTTCACAAGCATAATCACTAAGGGAATGATGGGACAAGTAGTATACCAATCCATCTGCTCGCATGCAAAACAAAGAGCATAGCATTAATATCGGCATTATTGCAAAATCAATACCATTTGTAAACCCACAATTTGCAACATAAATAAGCCTAATGCGTTCAATAGAGTATTAAAATATGTGGTGCAATAGTAGAGGTATGTTATAGACAACATAACAGTTATATGATCAAAAAACGTGATATAAAAATGCAACCTCATTTTTGCTATTTCATCACCACAAATAAATAACCAACTGAGAAAAGTAGGCAGAAAAAAATCAGCAAAAAATAACTGACACAATATAAACAGGCAAAGTTCTATACCAGTCTCTACTGTATCAAAATAGTGTGCATAATAGGGACATTGACATCCCCATAAGATCAGTCCTATATCATTTCATAAGCCCATAATATCCAACACAGATATACCTAATACATATGACAATATATGAAGATATGCAGTGAAATGGTACACGTATGTTATTTACATCATAACAATTATACTTACACAAAAAATGTGATATACACCTGCAACCTCATTTTGGTCATTTCAACACCACAAATAAATAGCCAGTGAAAATAATTGGCAGAAAATAACTGTCAAGAAAATATCTGGCATGAGATATCCGGGCATAAGAGACAAAACAAGACTGTTTGGGTAATCAAATATTGAAGTGGTTATGTCTTTAGATAAAATGCCTATAGATAAAAATAGCATCCATATAAAACATCTGTTACTTATGAAAGATTGGGGACACAAAACCACATATGCGCAGACTAGCAGGCACCAAGGCATGAGCTAAAACAGGTAAAACAGACCAGAAGTAAAGGGGACTACATATTAGTATGTGCTATGTATATCTCAGGGGCAGAAACAGGGCAAAGATAAATAATGTAGGGACAAGGTGTTGAACCTGTTACTACACAGTTCCTACTGGCACTTTTCTATACATAGTTAGAGAATCAGACAGCTGGGTGAAGGTAACACGTACAACAGCCTATCAGGTGACCCTACGATACAGCTGAAACAACAGATCGATACAATGGTTAATGATGCACTCTTGAGTGGATGGATTGACATGCAAACCAGAGAGTAGCTAATGATTTCACATCCAGTAAGGCCAATTCTGTACACACTACCAAAAATACATAAAAACCTACAAACACCACCGGGCCGACTGATCAGTCAGAGATTCATTGCTACAACCACTATATTTCTCGATTACATTCTGCAACCGATGGTGACCAACATGGCAACCTATGTGAGAGACTCTTGGGCTTTGGTGACAACAGTAACGGAACTGACAGTGGTAGCGCCAGATGACCTACAGGTATGTATGGACGTTAATAGTCTCTACACTGTGATTCCTCAAGAAGAAGGTGTACAGATCATCTTAACATGTCTACAAAAATATCCCTATGTGGGGCCACCGGCCGAATTCACCCAACAGCTGTTGACATGTTGCCTCAGTAACAATTATTTCAGGTTTGAGAAAAACTTCTACTTGCAACTTACTGGGACGGCCATGGGATCCAATATGGCACTCTCATTTGCTAATATATATATGGAACATGTGGAGAAGAACATATTAGAGGTTTATATGCATCCAAACATCCCGTTTTACCATCGGTACATCAATGACATCTTGCTCATATGGAGTAGTGATGTAGTTCAGCCAGTTATTTATTTGTGGTGATGAAATAGCAAAAATGAGGTTGCAATTTTATATCACGTTTTTTTGATCATAGAGGTATGTTATAGACAACATAACAGTTATACTATTGCACCATATATTTTAATAATCTATTGTACGCATTAGGCTTATTTATGTTGCAAATTGTGGGTTTACAAATGGGATTGATTTTGCAATAATGCCGATATTAATGCTATGCTCTTTGTTTTGCATGCGAGCATATGGATCGGTATACTACCTGGCCCATCATTCCCTTAGTGATTATGCTTGTGAACAGGCTACCCATTCATGTGATCAGATCGTATGCCTGTTCATTAATAACCCCTGATGGTGCCTTAAATACTGTAGTACATGCTTTGCATTTTCCACATAGCAATTTCCCTAACACTATAATACATGCCCCATATGGGCGGGGCTAATTTGCTCCGGTGTCCACACAGTCACGTCCTCTTACCAGGACATACTGGAGGTGATAGAATAGATATGTTCCACACACTATTGGCATCGGTGACAACGATTATGGTAAGCAGTAGATTATATACATTATGATTGCCCTTCGCCATGGTTTTGATAGAGGATACT